>NC_083346.1:92266523-92527432 GCF_019175385.1 Lycium barbarum
AACACAAACAAACCTTCATAACATAATAACTCGGGATAAATTCTTAACTTTTTCTTCAATCTTCTTCACTCAAACATGTTGCCATATTGAAGGAATAAGTGCTCTTTCTTCCCAAACAATTGCACCAAGTTGTAGAGGACCCTCAATTTAGTGGAAATACCACAAGATAATAATTTTTGGATCAAAATTTTTGAGGGGTAAAAAATGGAGAGCAAGGGCCGAATATGCCCTTCATGTTGCTCCTCTTGTTCTTGTTTTTCTCCTTCACTTGTTTCTCTTGAAACTTCTAAAGGATAATGACTTCTTATAATTAATTTGACACATGGGAATTATTTAAAATTTTGTGTGGGCTTGGCCATGTGGCCGGCCACCCTTCTCATTTTGGGCCTAGATTGTTCATCCATTTTTTTAGCCCAAAGACTTATGGATCACATTTTGTAATTCCCGAAACTAATTTCCAAAATTCCAATTTTTGCCCTTGGCCTCCCTCAACACTTCCACATTAATATTCTTTCATGAACACTCATGAGTTAAATAAAATCAATTATGACCTTATTCCTTACAAATCAAAATTATTCCGAATTTTCCCGAATACGCGAAAATACGGGATATAACATCCTCCCCCCCTTTAGAACATTCGTCCTCGAATGTTAGATTAGTCTTATAGGGTCTTTAAGTACTTCGGGGGAGTTTCTTTTTATGGCCAGCACAATTGATACACGTTCATTATTAAATACAACCAAGTAAGGGATTTAGATTACCTGTGGGCATAGGGAACAAGTGAGGACACTTCTTTTTCATTCCGTCCTCCACTTCCAAGGTCATTGCTTCTCCATACTCCAAAATAACTTATAAGGCTCATAGGCGAAATTCCGCATTTTTTTTTTCGAACAATCTGATAAAGTCCGATATATCGCGGACTGAGCTTACCCTTTTTGCCGAATCGCATTACTCCTTTCATAGGCGATCCTTTCAAAAATACCCAATTGCCGACCTGGAACTCCAAGGGTCGACGCCGTTTGTCAGCACACGATCTCCGTCGACTCTGGGCTACTAATTGTCTTTCTCGGATGAGTTTCACCTTATCAACGGCCCATTGGATCATATTCGGGCCTATTAATTCTGTTTCGCCAATATTAAACCAGCCGATCGGTGACCTGTATTTCCCGCCATACTAAGCCTCGTATTGAGCTAGAATGGTAACGGTTATTATAAGCAAACTCGATCAACGACAATGGTCTTCCCGGCTACCTCTGGAATCAATAATACAGGCCCACAACATATCTCCTAACGTCTGTATAGTGTGCTCGGCTTGTCTGTCGCCCTGAGGGTGGAATACTGTGTTCAGACTTATCTGAGCCCCAATTCTTCCTGAAAGCAAATTTCCAGAAATTAGTCATAAACTGAGTATCTCCGTCAGTGACAATAGATATAGGAACTCTGTGGAGTCTCACTATTCCTTTAATACATATAGCCTGGCATAATCCTCAACTGAATAAGTGGTTCTGACGGGGAAAAAATGGGCTGATTTTGTTAGCCTATCAACCATACCCCGTATGGAAATCATACTTCCGTGGGGTGCGAGGCAAACCTGTAATGAAATCCATATTAATTATCTCCCACTTCCAAGTCAGAATTTCCATTTCCTGAAACAGTCCACCCGGTTTCTGATACTTAATTTTAACTTGCTGACAATTTGGGCACTGGTCAACGGGCCCTACGATGTCGGGCACACATAATCTGCCTCGGTATAACAATACTCATCCGGTAAACTTCGAGCTGGATCTTTTCCTCGTCAAAGGTCGTATCTCTGTACGATACTAGAATAGGATCCTCAAACTGACGCTGTTTTACCTTTCCCATGATCAATGATTCAGTAACTTCTTCGGACAAAATTCCAATATCTTCAGAACCGACCAAACGAATTCCAAGGCTAGCCGACTAATGAGTTTTTCAGACCAATTCTTTATTTCTGAATGTACGCCGGTCAAGCCGTCCGTAGACTCACGACTAAGTGCATCTGTCACAGCTTTAACTTTTCTAGGGTGGCACAAAATATTAACATCATAATCTTTCAATAATTTGAACCATCTTCTCTGCCGCGAATTCGGCTCCCCCCCCCCCCCCTTTTTAGGGTTATACTCCTAGCATATTCATGTCTTTTCTTTCTGACCTGCAACTTAATTTTCTCTTCGAGACATTAACGGAATCACAAGTATATAGTACGCAATCTTATCCGATAGCTGGTACTCAAGTAATAGACTTAATGTAGTTGTTTATCTCATAATAATCATATTCTTCCTTCATACCCATTCCTTACCTGTCATTCTATTTGCTCGACAATCGAATCATTCGATATTCACATAATTCATCATTTCATGCCATAAGTTTTCCTTCGCCCTGTACTATTCCATTTTTGTTTGCTTTTGCAATTGACTTCGTACTTTGCCCGTCGACTCTTTCAGAGGCTCCGCTTAATTACGTTTCTCACGGTTCACTTCTTCTAACATTTGGATCTCCTTACCTTCCACTCGATTATTCTCCTTTCTTTCCAAACATCATTGTATTAGGATCTTTCAATCCCAACCGGTAGCAAACCGAGTATCAATCGATTTCGTACATTGATACCACACCTTTCCCTTTTTCTCGTAAATTCTATCCAGTTAATGTTTCCCGTATGTTACAACACTGGCTATTAGGGTTCACCAATCAATAGACACAGTCATAAATGGGGGCCCTACGCATACATATATATATCACTACCATTTCTTTTACAACACATCTTCAATCACTTGTTCGAATTTACTCTAATTTCAGGGCTGCGCTGCTTTTTCTTTCTTTTTAACAATCTAACCCGTCTCAGCTCGTGTGATCCCTATAAAGTTTCTAACCATTCCACATATCCTAATTCCCTTTAGGTTACCCTGAATTTCCTATTCGTCTCTTATACCTATGTTTGCAAAATTTTTTGCACATTTCCCAGGGGGTCACCCATCCCAGAATTGCTCTGGCCCTGGCACGCTTAACCTTACAACTTTAATGCATTTAGACACGTTAAGACCGGTATAATTACATCGATTGCCCCGCACAGCCTTTGTCACGTAATTTAAGACAAATCGGGGTCTTAACAACTTTTCAAAATGTTCTCGTAGCGGGTCCCACCCCAACCTAGCGAGAATTCTTTTACCTTTCTGACTATATGGTTACCGTGTCGCCCCCTGTAAACCCTCAATATTTACCTTCATGTATATATATGTTCCTACACAGCCCACGAGTTTGAGTTTTTATTCCACAAATTCCACCTCCCACCAGTCGAGGAAAATTGATAAAATGTGTAGTAGGGTATCTTCCGACCACCAACAAAAGAAAGCTAGAATCCGACAAACTTCGCGGAATCTTTTAGTACTTAATTCACATAATTACCTCCATATTTTTATATATATATTTGAGTCGTGAGCGAACCACTCAATTCCCGACTGCTTGTCATACGCTTTGTATTCTTCCAATTAGAGGAAACTTGATCGTCGGACATTTTTGCCCTTCCGCATATTTTTGCCCTTCACATGGGCTATGCTAAAACAAAATGGGGTTAGAACATATTTCTGGTCCCTCCAAATAAATTGTATTCGCTACTCGTATATGCTTTCTCGAGATAAAATTTTCCATATGACGATAACGCTTCTTACGAATGACATGGAGGGTATCTCTTAAACTTTTAACCCAACATAAGAGATTTACCCTATCGGTATCGACTTTCAAGACATACTAAGAATTTAAACCTTATTTTCCTGTTTATATTTTTGGAAAAATTTGGGGAGAGGTTCCTCTGTATTTCTTACTATCCCAAAACCTGTACACAGGAAATACCAACCATGCCTCACAGGGCCAACACATATACGTATATACATATCGTATCATAACGCATCATAGCCACACGGGGCTAACAATTTCAAATAAAAGTATCAGAATGCCGAGGCTTACCTCACATGCCCAACTCGAACTGCACCTGCTACACTTTCCATGTTTGTTTCTCTTTTTAATAATCGACTTTATGTTTTAATCGTACTTTAGGATACCTTACCTAGCATACATCTCTCATACCATTGCTTACCGGAGTACTGTGTAGCTTCCAATGTCAGCAGTCACTGTCTTACGTCGATACCGTTCTCCAGCTGCAATCAAGGGTTAGTAAAGAAAGAAACTCATTTCCTACAGCTGGCTCTATCGTACGACCTAAGAATCAAAGAAAGGTAACACCTAAATGTCCTGTAGCCTCCTCTTTATAGATGTGGTGCACAACACACCGATAAACAGGACTCTACTAGACACGGTCTGTAGACACTCCGAGGACGAACCGCTCTGATACCACTTTTGTCACGACCCAACTCCGTAGGCCGCGACTAGTGTCCGTGGTGGACACTCAAACGTACCCAATAACCCAAATTAGCAAACGACAGAATATTTTCAAATATAGAAGTCGCTTAGCGTTAATAATAACCATAAATGAACCAACACCGTACATGGAAGCCGATGAGGCTGTCACAGATCATATCATACCCAAACATATACAGAACCCACACAAGTATGTCTACAGACCTCTACAGATCATAACAAAATCATAAGACGGGACAGGGCCCCGTCATACCCCTGAATAACATACATATATGTAATAGCGACGGACTATACCAACATATAGGCTCTGGACAAAAGAGCGCTCCCAACATAGCAGAATAGATGTCCTAGGCAGGCGGTCAGCAAATCTATCTTCTGTACCTGCGCGGCATGAAAACGCAGCCCCCGAAGAAAGGGGGTCAGTACGAAATATGTACCGAGTATGTAAAGCACAGAACGTAGTAAACAAAGTCATAATCAGAACAGAAGGTACAGAAAATGGACAGAATATCCAGATTAGCAAATTATTGATCATAAAGCATAAATAGTATTTGTTGAAAAACATATGTCGTACCTGGTCCCAATACAGAACAAGATCATAACCGAAACAGGACTTATCGAGAAGTGAGTATGACATCCGAAGTATCAAATGCATATTTTCAAAACATGAGGAGTGTGTTCAGAAACATATACCATATCATGTCCGGCCCCTGACAAGGGCTCGGCGAAACAGAACGTGGCCACCCCCCGACGCTGGTGCCACCATACATAAGGAACAGAGTAGGGGATAACCCCGTAACATAACATATCATATCAGATGGCCATATCAAAATGTGTGTACATGGCACAACATACTCCAAAACCCATGTACATATATACCTGCCCCCTCACATCGAGGCACGGCGAACAATGCAATGGAATACGCTTGACAACATATCCTGGCCCGGGCTCAGTGTGGGAAACATTGAGGCATCCACGAATGGAGTAGTGAGAAACTAAATGCAATAAAAATATCATAGATTTCCAGAGACTCAATGAGGCATATCGAAGGACAAATCAAATCAATGAGATCGGACAGACCCATAGTAAGTGTATGTCATAATGAGTTACGGAAAATAATCCCTCTGGGATCGTTTTCATATTCCAAAAATGGTTTACCAGACTCGAGGGAATCATTAAAATAATTTTCCTTCAGTAGTTAGAAGGATAGTTAAAACATTTCGTTTTATATTGTTCGAAAATAAGGCAATAGTATAATAAAAGAGCAAAGCGGGAATAGTGGGAAACTAATTGTAATACGAAATATCGTACCTTTACAGAGACTCAATATAGTATTCAGAATACGCATCATTAGTAGTTGGAGAAGTAGTTAAGACGTTTTCTTAAAAATCGCTTGAAATCAAGTTACAAATCGTCATAAGGGTAAAATCGGAAATAGTGGGCCCGCCTCGGGACAAACAAGGCGGCGGGCTCAATTTGCGTATTTCAAACTTATGGAGTCCGCTACAGAGGTCTTAGGGATGTTCCATAACTTTCTAGGCAGTTTGGAGAAGTTTTGCATAATTTTTCAATAAAGCATACTAAAGGGGTTCAATTCTATTGAACGAACATGTGACAATTTCAGACGCGGATTCCGATGAGCAGAATATTCTCCGAGGCGTGAATCCGATCTTAGTACATCTAGGACATGCCAAAAGAAGAATCGGGGTAGCTTTACATACCTTTTACGCACTTTACGCCTTTCCAAGTTCACTTCCCGTTTCGTCAAAAATCTGCAAATGGTCACATTTACCAAATGTTAACCATAAGGCTTTAGGCTTAAATCTAAAGTCAACACTTTTCTACAGAAATTTGGGCAGCATTTCCCCTATACATATAACATCCCCGAGAATTCAACTCGGCCAAAACAATCAACAACAACCCAACAACAACACTAACAACATTAACCATAACTACAAAACACACAATATGGCACAACTAGCCTTCTTTCCGACGTAATACGATAACTTTCATTCCGACTTCGCACTTCCAAACTAAGCTCAATATTTTCATATTCATCACTACTCAAGATCATTACAATACAATTTAGAAGCATTTCATATCATTTCTACAAAATATTCATGAGATATACATAATATACAAACTTTCCACCGAAGTCATAATTCATTCAAAACATCTAATCTTTTAACATACTTATTCATAACATGTTTTCATATCCCAAGTTCATCAACAATCATCATAATTTGCACCTTAACAACTCCATTTCCATAATGTCATAAAATCATACTAAAACGACATAAACTTCTACATTCCATTTCAATGCAAACTTACATCATTTTATCTTTATTTACATTGCAAGCATCACAACAACACAACTAACATGTTAAACCAAATTAATTCATTCTCCTTCCAAACTTCAAATACCACACGGCCACATTCCATTTTTCCAACTTCAACCAAATTCATTCCACTTTCATTCTCAATAAGAATTCCATCCTACACACAACTAGAATACAACATAAATTTCAACTCATCACACTTGTACATTAATACACACACACGGCCACACATACATATGCACACCCACTTTGCAAACTTCCATCTTTTCATGAATTTTAATCATTTTCATACACTACAACACAAACAAACCTTCATAACATAATAACTCGGGATAAATTCTTACCTTTTTCTCCAATCTTCTTCACTCAAACATGTTGCCATATTGAAGGAATAAGTGCTCTTTCTTCCCAAACAATTGCACCAAGTTGTAGAGGACCCTCAATTTAGTGGAAATACCACAAGATAATAATTTTTGGATCAAAATTTTTGAGGGGTAAAAAATGGAGAGCAAGGGCCGAATATGCCCTTCATGTTGCTCCTCTTGTTCTTGTTTTTCTCCTTCACTTGTTTCTCTTGAAACTTCTAAAGGATAATGACTTCTTATAATTAATTTGACACATGGGAATTATTTAAAATTTTGTGTGGGCTTGGCCATGTGGCCGGCCACCCTTCTCATTTTGGGCCTAGATTTTTCATCCATTTTTTTAGCCCAAAGACTTATGGATCACATTTTGTAATTCCCGAAACTAATTTCCAAAATTCCAATTTTTGCCCTTGGCCTCCCTCAACACTTCCACATCAATATTCTTTCATGAACACTCATGAGTTAAATAAAATCAATTATGACCTTAGTCCTTACAAATCAAAATTATTCCGAATTTTCCCCAATACGCGAAAATACGGGATATAACATTCTTGCATATCATCAGGTGGTTTGCATTTAACTCCCACATGTTCTGTCAAAATGTCCAAACTCTGATCTTCTTTTAGTGCACTATTGGCTGTATCATAATTCCTTGAATTATTTCCATCTGAAAATAATGAACCTTTTGAATGCCTTCCACCATAGTGAACCTTTGTAGATTCATAAGATTCCACCATCTGTACCGTAGACCCCTGACTGGTTTCCATACTTGTGCCCTCAATCTCTTCCACCCTATCCCCCCACCTTCTACTTGAATTTTGTGGACTTCCCTGACTATTTTCAATTGGCACAGAATCATGAGAATTTTCTTTCTCTTTACCCTTATTAATTCTGCCAAAAGAACTTTCCACCCATGCCTTTGAATTTTCATGCCCATAACTTGAATTCTCCCTTGATGTTTCCTTTGTTTGCCCCTTCTTGAATTCTCCCCAACTTTCTTTTTCCACATATGGAGAGTTATTAAACTCTAAGTCTTCATTGTCACCTAAATGTTCTCCCTTGTTATCTGGTGATTTGATGAGTATCTCCCCCTCACTTTGATCTCCTGATTGACCCCCTTTGCACTTTGTGATGACTTTATTTAATTCTGTGGCATTTCCTGCATGTTCATCCTTGGATTCTACAGTATTGCTATCTTTCTGTACTTCTGCAGTATCCCCAGACTGTTCATACTTACTTTCTTGTGTTTTGATTTCAGGAAAATGCTGTTGGTCATCATTTGCTGCTATGTTCTCTTCTACATGCCCTGGAACTGCTACAGATGCAACCTATTTGCTAGATATCCCTACATTTCTTGAGGTACTTTGTTTTCCTACCTTGCTATTGCATCCATCCTTATATTCTTCAACAATGCTATCTTTTTGTGAGTCTTCCTTATCACCTACATGCTCTTTCTCATATTCCTGTGTTTTATTTTTAGGAGATTGGACTTGCTCTTCATTTTGTGCTAAGTTATCATCTGGCAGCCCTGTGTCTGATAAAGCAGCAAACTGATTTCTTGTTTGCAATGTATTATCTGAAGCATTGCATTTCTCCCCCTTACTTCTGCAATCAGATGTATCACCATTGGTAAGAATTCTATTATCTTTTACAGCATTCCAGTTTCCGGGATTTTCTACCATCCTTCCACTAGGCAACATTCTGGCAGAGTTGTGATATCCCCTGTACGGTTTCTTGTTTCCTCCATTCTCCTTCACCTTTAGCTGTTTATGTTTTTCCCGTACCTTCTCAACTTTATTAGTCTCCTTCTCCTGTTGCTGTTTTCCATCAAAATACCTTTCATTGTTGCTTCCATTTTTTTCTCTATTTTGATCATGAGACTCAAAGTTGGTTGTTGCTTCTATCTTCTTTCCTTGATTATCCTTTACCTCAGCCAATTGTGGATTAATAATTCTACACTCATCTTCATTGTGACCCTATAGTTTACAATCAGTACAATATTTGGGTAAATAATCATATTGAATTTTCACATTGACAGTCCTTATTGCTCCTGACATTTCATCCTCTATATCCATTCTCAAAGAAGTTGGTAGATCTGACAGTAAATCTACCAAAACGTTGACCCTAGCACAACTAGGTCTTATTTTGTTAATAGTAGCCATGTCAAGATGAATTGGAATTCCTACAGCAGATGCCATTGAGAATAAAGATTCCTTTACAAAATAGATTGACAATAGATTTGGAAAAGAGATCCATGCCACTGCCTTAGTAGTCTCCTCATCAATTTTGAACTTGGTGTCATATATAAGTGGTTTCATCTGGTATGAATATCCTTCCCTATCAGTGATATAATATATTGGTTTTGATGTTAGATTCACAAAATCCTCCCATAGAGATAATCTTAAAAGCACATGTCTATTTCTGAAGAATCCAACCCTACATTCACCTTTTATTCCACACTGTGCAGGAATAATTTTGCGAAGTTGATCCATGCCTGGCCATCCATATGAGAATTTACCCACTACAGCATACTGCAATTTCTCAATGATATTCATCCTTTTCACCCCTTCCTCGGTCCATTTGAGATAAGGTACCCCATGGAGAAAAGATACTTTCTTGATTTCAATTGGTGCAACAGTCTGTGTTTCTTCATTCAAAATTATAGGCTTCAAAAGATTTGCATATTGTAACTTATTTTCATTTGTTTGTGTAGTCGCTCCTTCCTGTAATGTTGCAAAAGTAATATGCTAACCAGTCCCACCGGAGGACTGGCCACCGGCCGTAGAGGCCATGCACTAGTTTGAGTTAGGGTTTTGCATGAAAATAGGATGAAAGAGAAGAGAGCCTTTTTCTTGCCGCCCTTAACTTGAATTTTGAAATGTAGACGAATATATGTCAGACACAGAGAGTATATATTCTATAGTAAGTGTAGACACTGAAGAAAAAATCAAAACATACTCATCAGACTCAGAAGCAGAAGAATTAATCAATCAAATTGGATTAGAAAATCTAGACTTAAGCAATAGATAATTTAGCAAATATAGCGGAACACTGTAATCATGAGTTCGAACGAAATAAAGGATTGGATAGTAATGCATGTTTCTTTTGTAAATGGTATCCTAGTAGAGACAAAAGAGCTAAATGTAAAAATTGCTATATAGAAGGATGTACAATGTGTATTGAAAAAGAATTCAAGACAAAAATAAATAAAGAGGAAACTCATAAGAAAATTGAAGACCCTACTCTTAATCTAAGAATAATAACATTAGAAACAAGAATAAATGAATTAGAAACTAGATTATGTAACCTAGAAAAAAGAAAACAAAAAGAAGTAGATAGTGAAGACGAACAAATAAGATTATCAAATATACAACCAATAATGAAACCATTAAGAATAATACCAGAAGATTCTCAAGCAGAATTAATGAGTATAGAAGATCATGAAGCATTAGTATGTAATGAAGATAAAAAATTAGGAACAATAAAAATACTTGCCAGGATTAAAATAGATGATTATGAGATAGAAACATTAGCATTAGTAGATTCAGGGTGCACAAAGTGCATAATAAATAAAAGAATAGTTCCACCTAATTTAATAAAAATTCTAGAAAAATCAGTTGCAGCCATGCAAATGGATGGAACACATAACATATATAGACATTATGTTCATAAGGCCTATATTAGCGTTATAAATACATGTTCAGAATTTTACAAACCAAGCTATAAAATGGATAAGATATGGGTAAGAGACCTTAATATAAATGTAGATTTTGTCATACGATTAGACTTTATGTTACATAATAATGGCAGCTATATGATCACAAGAGATGGAGTAATTTTCTTAAAAAATATTACTCATACACCGGTACAAGTTCTTAAGACTGAAACTAGAATCCGTCATAAGAAGATCCCTACACCAGATCAAAGCAAACTGCAAAAGAAAGAAGATAGTTGTTGTAAAGAGTGTCAAGAAAATAATAAATGTTGTAAAGATAAGCCAGAAATAAAAAATTTAACTCTAGAAGAAGAAGAAATTCTAGGAGCAGAGGATTCGTTAGAAAAAAATTATACTTTAATAGACATAGAGACAGAGTTATATAATTTTAAAACAGGAATAGAAAGAATAGGAATAATAAGACCTACATCTTTATTAGAGAGAAATACTATAGAAAAAATACAATTCGGAGCCAATAACTTAGTAGCTTTCTAGCCATCAAATTGGACTTTTAAAGTATTACCAGAACACGTAATAGACAAACAACAAAGATGCTTAGTGGATAATTTATGGATTTCGCATAATGGAAAAGACGCTAAACATTTTGTAGCTACTATAAATTCTCTCTGTCAGTATTTTACAAACCGAAATTTAGACAAAAAATTTAAATTTTATGTTATAGTTCACGGTAAAACTAATGGTATTTTTCAAACTTGGATAGAAGTTGTAGACTCTATTAAAGACATAAGAAAACCTATTATTGATTTCTTCATGTCTGACCATCTATCGTCGTAAATCACTATTAGAACTTTAGTTCCTACGTTCTTTCTAGTTAATCCTTTTAATCCTACTACTATTAATCCCATATGCATTAAACTTCTTCCAGTATTTTTTATTTGTCTTACAGCCGCTGGGTCTATTAAACATATTGTAGTAACTTTAGTTCCTATGGCTGATAATTGTTCTTCTCTATAATGTCTATATAATTGTGTTGTACTTGAGAACTGTCCTATATTATATAAGGTTTTTTTATTTAATAGTTTTAATTGGTTTTATTGAAAAAATTGTATATCTCTATCTACGTCTATTACCTCACTTAGTTGTTGATTGTTTTCTTCTTGTGTTCTTCTACTTAAAATTCTTGATAAGAAATTATTACCTATTCTATTTTCTGAAAAACTTAATCTTGGTCTTTCTTGCCTTTCTGATCCTCCTTCTTTTCTTGGTCTAGTTGAAAGAAGGTCCATCTTTGTGGTTTTCTGATTACTTTAACTTTTTCTTTCTGAGGTGTTATCTCAACCTTCTACAATTGTTCTATTAATTCTTCAACTTCTTTATTTTTAGGGGTCTCTTTATTTTTCTCCTTTTGTTGTTCACTTAACCACCGAACGCGTTCACATAATAATTCTAACCTTGGTACTATTATTTCTATTTTCTTTATTATTTCTAATATTAATGAAATTATAGTATGATATCTAATTTACATACAATCTAATTATTTTTCCAATGTTTTAATGTTTTTTCTCCTATAATTTCTATTTCATCTAGTATTTTTATTATATTATCTAGGTATTTTTGATTTTGTATTATTCCTATTCTTTCTATTCCTGTTTTAAAATTATATAACTCTGCCTCTATGTCTATTAAAGTATAATCTTTTTCTAATGAATCCTCTGCTCCTAGAATTTCTTCTTCTTCTAGAGTTAAATTTTTTATTTCTAGCTTATCTTTACAACATGTATTATTTTCTTGACACTCTCTACAACAACTATCTTCTTTCTTTTGCAGGTTGCGTTGATCTGGTGTAGGGATCTTCTTATGACGGATTCTAGTTTCAGTCTTAAGAACTTGTACTGGTGTATGAGTAATATTTTTTAAGAAAATTACTCCATCTCTTGTAATCATACAGCTGCCATTATTATGTAACATAAAGTTTAATCCTATGACAAAATCTACATTTATATTAAGGTCTCTTACCCATATCTTATCCATTTTATAGCTTGGTTTGTAAAATTTTGAACATGTATTTATAAAGCTAATATAGGCCTTATGAACATAATGTCTATATATGTTATGTGTTCCATCCATTGGCATGGCTGCAACTGGTTTTTCTAAAAAAATTATTAAATTAGGTGGAACTATTCTTTTATTTATTATGCACTTTGTGCATCCTGAATCTACTAATACTAATGTTTCTATCTCATAATCATCTATTTTAATCCTGGCAAGTATTTTTATTGTTCCTAATTTTTTATCTTCATTACATACTAATGCTTCATGATCTTCTATACTCATTAATTCTGCTTGAGAATCTTCTGGTATTATTCTTAATGGTTTCATTATTGGTTGTATATTTGATAATCTTATTTGTTCGTCTTCACTATCTACTTCTTTTTTTTTTCTTTTTTCTAGGTTACATAATCTAGTTTCTAATTCATTTATTCTTGTTTCTAATGTTATTATTCTTAGATTAAGAGTAAGGTCTTCAATTTTCTTATGAGTTTCCTCTCTATTTATTTTTGTCTTAAATTCTTTTTCTATACACATTGTACATCCTGCTATATAGCAATTTTTACATTTAGCTCTTTTGTCTCTACTAGGATACCATTTACAAAAGAAACATGCGTTACTATCCAATCCCTTATTTCGTTCGAACTCATGGTTACAGCCTTCCGCTATATTTGCTAAATTATCTATTGCTTCTAAGTCTAGATTGTCTAATTCAATTTCATTGATTAATTCTTCTACTTATAAGTCTGACGAGTCTGTTTTGATTTTTTCTTCAGTGTCTACATTTACTATAGAATATATACTCTCTCTGTCTGACATATATTCGTCTACATTTATTAACGTTTCTTGAAAATCTTCAATTAACTGAGAATTTCTTGTCTTATTATTTATTCTTTTTGGACATGTATTTGCTAAGTGTTCTACACTTCCACAAGTAAAGCATTCTAGTTTATTTTTATAATTCCTTTCTGTTCGATATTTTCTTACATGCCTATTTCTGTCTAAATAAGGTTTTCTGGCTGCTGATTTTCTAAGATAATATTTATTTTTATTATATTGAGGATAATTTCTATTATAATGTGTTCTGTATTTTTTATGCTTTTTCTTTTTGTAATTGTCTTTATCATAGCTTTGTGTAGTGTAAACTACGCTTTTACAAAAGTTCATTTCATTTTGTTTTAGCTGTTTTTTTATTTGTATATGGGTGCATTTCTCTTGTAGTATATCCATTATATATTGTATTCTATGTCCTATAGACCATTTTAGATTAGGATTTTGCACTACTCCCTCTCTCTTATTCCATTTATCTTCTATTTATCTTCCTAAGGCTCCTCGTAGTTTATTAAATAATTTTTTACCTAATTCTTGATCAAACGCATTTTTCTTTTTCTGCAAATGTCTGCTAGTCGTTGTTTTTTTCAACAAATCTTTCAGCCTTTTGTCTCATCTTAACTATTTACGTCTGTCTGATTATACACACACACACACACACACACACACACACACACACACACAGATATATATATATATATATATATATATATATATATATATATATATATATATATAATTTCTTTTATGTGTCTAAATTATCTAGTGCAATAGAATCAAAACTCATGCCCGAGTCTACATCATTTGGATCTTGAGAGTCTTGAAATGCACTGTCTTGGAAATTAATATCATCTCTTTCGAAATCTGAACTATGGACTGGTGACATCCCTTGACTTGGAGATAATTCCGGGCTAGGATTTTTTACTATATGTTTATCTTGTTCATTTGTCTGGAAAAAATTTTCTAGTGTCTCTTTTACTATACTTTCTATTTTTTCATTCTTTTTCTTTTTTGCAAGTGTGCTTTTCTTTGTAGAAGTTGCTCCTTGCGTAAGTGTCTTTGGTAATCTCCGTCTTGAACATCCCTCATCTTCACTTTTTGGCAAAGTGACAGCCATTAACGGATTTGATAAGTCTTTACCGGCTACCGTTTGAACCGGACTAGCTGTATCCTTACCCGATACAGTGGGTCTGACTGCATTCATTGGGAATGTACACCCGTCTCATCCATTTTTCTCTGAGATGGAGAACTCTGAGATTGCATCAATTCGAACTTAACAGCTTGTAGTCTTTGTTCTAATGTCTTCACTTGATCCAAGAGTTTCAGTTTTTCTTGAACCAATGTCTCTTTCTGCTGGTTTAATCGTTTGACCACGTCAGTCATAGTAGAGCAGTGATCACAAAAAATTATCTTGTCTGTGTCTTTTTGTACATTGTACTGAGGGATTTTGTCTGGGTTTTGTCTGAGAGCTGGAGAAATATAGTAGTTTGGACCCAGTACTCCTCTAGCATAGTCTAGTGCTTCAGTGAAATCATTAAATCCTTTAAAAAGAGGTTTTCTTATGTCTTTAATAGAGTCTACAACTTCTATCCAAATTTGAAAAATACCATTAGTTTTACTGTGAACTACAACATAAAATTTAAATTTTTTGTCTAAATTTCGGTCTGTAAAATACTGACAAAGAGAATTTATAGTAGCTACAAAATGTTTAGCGTCTTTTCCACTATGCGAAATCCATAAATTATCCACTAAGCATCTTTGTTGTCTGTCTATTACGTGTTCTGGTAATACTTTAAAAGTCCAATTTGATGGCTGGAAAGCTACTAAGTTATTGGCTCTGAATTGTATTCTTTCCATAGTATTTCTCTCTAATAAAGATGTAGATCTAAAATGAAGGTTACCTAATACTGTCTGTTTGTATGTGTCTTGGGTTGAGGCTATGCCTTTTTCCCTTTGTCTGTTGTCTGAGAACTGGAAGGTCTCATGCTGTTCAAATAAAAAATTAGTTAGCAGTAATCTTTAATCTACTTAATCGGTCTGCTAAATTATTATCTTTTCCTTTTATATGTTCAAATTTTAAATTATAAATCGAAATGGTATCTAAAAAATTTAGCTATCGTCTTCTGCTACTATTTTTATCATTTATCTTTTGATAAAATTTAACTATAGCTTCGCAGTCTGTTCTAACTAGCATTTCTGGTTTATTTAGGATATATAATCTAAAACTATTTAATCCATATATTACAGCCAAAATTTCTGCATCTATACTACTCATGTTTCCTTTTTCTTTATACTTACCACTTTGATAAGCACATATCTTTTCTTCATTTTTATTACTATATTTATTAGGTTTTGCTTTTAGTATTGCTCCCCATCTTTCAAAACTGCCATCTGTTTCTATAATTAAATAGTCTGTTTCTAGAGGCATATTTAAACCGGGAATGTTCTTTATTTTTTCTTTTATTTTCTGTACTAATTTAATGTCCTCAGTATTAAAGTGTTTTTGACCATTAGATCCAGTCTTTGAATACAATGGTCCTGCTATTTTTCCTAAATCCTTTATGAAATTTCTAGCATAATTGACTATTCCTAAAATAATTTGTAATTCCTTAACATTGTCTAACTTATCTGGCATTTCTAAAGTTTTTTTTAGCTATATGAGGTTGTAACTTTATCTTACCTTCTCCTAGTATTACTCCTAAAAAATTTATATAATTTTTACATAATTCCATTTTGTTCTTACTAATTATTATTCCATTTTCTACAAATAGTCTAAATACTATTTGTAAGTGTCCTAAATGTTCTTTAATATCTCTACTAAACACTAGTATATCATCTACATATACTAATACAAACCTTTTGTATTCTCCAAATATACTATCCATTTTTCTTTGGAACATTGGCGGAGCTGTCTTTAATCCAAATGGCATTACTAACCATTCGAAATGTCCTTCAGGACAGGTGAATGCAGTCCACTCTATACTTTCTTCATGCATTCGTACCTGCCAATATCCTGATTTACAGTCAAATTTGCTAAATATTTTCTTTCCTTGGATTCTATTTATTAATTCTGTTTTGTTTGGTAACTTATATCCATCTGTTCTAGTATTATCATTAAGTCTTTTATAGTTTATTACCATTCTCGCTTTTCCTCTTACTATTTCGCTATGATTTCTTACCATAAATGCTGCAGATCTATGTTTAGAAGTAGATCTCCGTATTACTCCTAAGTCCAATAGCTCTTTTATTTGTACTTTAAAATCTTCTACATCTTGATTTGTTGCTTCAATCGAAGCTATTTTAATTATATAGTCTGGATTTATTATATCTAATTTACATACAATCTTATTATTTTCCCAATGTTTTAATGGTTTTTCTCCTATAATTTCTATTTCATCTAGTATTTTTATTATATTATCTAGATCTTTTTGATTTTTTATTATTCCTATTCTTTCTATTCCTGTTTTAAAATTATATAACTCTATCTCTATGTCTATTAAAGTATAATCTTTTTCTAATGAATCCTCTGCTCCTAGAATTTCTTCTTCTTCTAGAGTTAAATTTTTATTTCTGGCTTATCTTTACAACATGTATTATTTTCTTGACACTCTCTACAACAACTATCTTCTTTCTTTTGCAGGTTGCGTTGATCTGGTGTAGCGATCTTCTTATGACGGATTCTAGTTTCAGTCTTAAGAACTTGTACTGGTGTATGAGTAATATTTTTTAAGAAAATTACTCCATCTCTTGTAATCATACAGCTGCCATTATTATGTAACATAAAGTTTAATCCTATGACAAAATCTACATTTATATTCAGGTCTCTTACCCATATCTTATCCATTTTATAGCTTGGTTTGTAAAATTTTGAACATGTATTTATAAAGCTAATATAGGCCTTATGAACATAATGTCTATATATGTTATGTGTTCCATCCATTTGCATGGCTGCAACTGGTTTTTCTAGAATTTTTATTAAATTAGGTGGAACTATTCTTTTATTTATTATGCACTTTGTGCACCCTGAATCTACTAATGCTAATGTTTCTATCTCATAATCATCTATTTTAATCCTGGCAAGTATTTTTATTGTTCCTAATTTTTTATCTTCATTACATACTAATGCTTCATGATCTTCTATACTCATTAATTCTGTTTGAGAATCTTCTGGTATTATTCTTAATGGTTTCATTATTGGTTGTATATTTGATAATCTTATTTCTTCGTCTTCACTATCTACTTCTTTTTGTTTTCTTTTTTCTAGGTTACATAATCTAGTTTCTAATTCATTTATTCTTGTTTCTAATTTTATTATTCTTAGATTAAGAGTAGGGTCCTCAATTTTCTTATGAGTTTCCTCTCTATTTATTTTTGTCTTAAATTCTTTTTCTATACACATTGTACATCCTTCTATATAGCAATTTTTACATTTAGCTCTTTTGTCTCTACTAGGATACCATTTACAAAAGAAACATGCATTACTATCCAATCCTTTCTTTCGTTCGAACTCATGGTTACAGTGTTCCGCTATATTTGCTAAATTATCTATTGCTTCTAAGTCTAGATTTTCTAATCCAATTTCATTGATTAATTCTTCTACTTATAAGTCTGACGAGTCTGTTTTGATTTTTTCTTCAGTGTCTACACTTACTATAGAATATATACTCTCTGTGTCTGACATATATTCGTCTACATTTATTAACGTTTCTTGAAAATCTTCAATTAACTGAGAATTTCTTGTCTTATTATTTATTCTTTTTGGACATGTATTTGCTAAGTGTTCTACACTTCCACAAGTAAAGCATTCTAGTTTATTTTTATAATTCCTTTCTGTTCGATATTTTCTTACATGCTTATTTCTGTCTAAATAAGGTTTTCTGGCTGCTGATTTTCTAAGATAATATTTATTTCTATTATATTGAGGATAATTTCTATTATAATGTGTTCTGTATTTTTTATGCTTTTTCTTTTTGTAATTGTCTTTATCACAGCTTTGTGTAGTGTAAACTACGCTTTTACAAAAGTTCATTTCATTTTGTTTTAGCTGTTTTTGTATTTGTATATGGGTGCATTTCCCTTGTAGTATATCCATTATATGTTGTATTCTATGTCCTATAGACCATTTTAGATTAGGATTTTGCACTACTCCATCTCTCTTATTCCATCTGTCTTCTATTTCTCTTCCTAAGGCTCCTGGTAGTTTATTAATTAATTTTTTACCTAATTCTTGATCAAACGCATTTCGACTAATAGTACAGTAGTAAAAATAATCGTTTAAAAATTTCTTAATATGCAACCAACTAATTATGCTTAGTTGTTCTAATTGTATTACCGCATTTCTCTGTAGTATCAATAATCCACTATTTGGGTCTTCCCCTGTAATTAAAGTATGTATTTTATTAGTAAAGTTATATGCATTTGCTCCCATAGATACTAAGTGCCATTGGAAAATTTTCCTTATAAGCTTCCCATAGAGCTTTGGCTGATTCTCCTAAAAAAGTTTCTAAATATTTATACATTGTTTCTGCGTCTGTATCACTATATGTTTTTATATAGTCTGCTACTACTATTCCTTTCCAAAGATCTATTACTGAATTCCATCTTTGTGGATCATGTGCTGCTATATTTAATATTTTACCTTTATTACCTCCTTCTTGAAGAATAATAGGTTCTTCTATAGCCATTCTTTTTCCTAATTGTTTAACATTGTCTATAGGTTCTCCCGCTATTCTAAAAACTCCTCTTCTAGGTACATTTCCTGTGCTTGTGTCCACTGTGTATTGTTCTCCTGTTGTTCTTTGAAATGCACTAGAACTAGATGCACTCGATTCCATTAATTCTTTTTGGCTTAATATTGAGTCTATCTCTATTTCGTCATCACTATATTGCATATCTTCTAATATTTTATCGAATTCGTCTGATTTATTTTGGTATATATGTTCAACTCTATATCCCCAATTATCAATTCGAGCTTCACATAATTTAAAATGACTTATGGTTTCTTCTATTGTTAGTTCTCCTAACTTACACCCTTTACATCTAAAAAGCATATTTTTGTTTTCTTTTTGAAGTCTTTTTGCTTCTTCTATAGCTATGTCTACTTCAAAATCTTTTTGTATTAATTCTATGTTCATAAGGGTTGACTCAGTAGTTTCATTTTCATCTAGAGTACTTTCTTCTTCTATGTCTTTTTGTGGCGTATAATTATAATAAGTAAAACGTATAGATGTTTCTCCCTTAGAATTAGTGTACATTAGGTGAGATTCTGGCTGTAGAATCTTTTTTCTATTAAAATCTTCTAGATTCCATTCCACCCCTGCATATTCTTCAGGATGTATCTTTATGGGTTTTATTAGTCTTATTCCTCTATTTCCCATTACTTCTACTACATCTTCTACCTTAATTTTAAATTTTGTATTACTATTATTAGTCATTTTTCCTAGAAATCCTACGCATATTAATAAATTATTACCGTTATACATCTCTTCATAGCCCTTGGTCTGTATTCCTATTTTTATGTGCTTTCCAAATTCTGCTAAATTCATTATAAAATCTGGGCTAATATAAAAGATTTCTCCATTATTTGTCATGTCTACCTTCGTTAGTCCTATTATTGATTTCTTCATGTCTGACCATCTATCGTCGTAAATCACTATTAGAACTTTAGTTCCTAAGTTCTTTCTAGTTAATCTTTTTAATCCTACTACTATTAATCCCATATGCATTAAACTTCTTCCAGTATTTTTTATTTGTCTTACAGCCGCTGGGTCTATTAAACTTGTTGTAGTAACTTTAGTTCCTATGGCTGATAATTGTTCTTCTCTATAATGTCTATATAATTGTGTTGTACTTGAGAACTGTCCTATATTATATAAGGTTTTTGGATTTAATAGTTTTAATTGGTTTTGTTGGAAATTTGTATATCTCTATCTACGTCTATTACCTCACTTAGTTGTTGATTGTTTTCTTCTGCTGTTCTTCTACTTAAAATTCTTGATAAGAAATTATTATCTATTCTATTTTCTGAAAAACTTACTCTTGGTCTTTCTTGCCTTTCTGATCCTCCTTCGTTTCTTGGTCTAGTTGAAAGAAGGTCCATCTTTGTGGTTATCTGATTACTTTAACTTTTTCTTTCTGAGGTTTTATCTCAACCTTCTTCAATTGTTCTATTAATTCTTCAACTTCTTTATTTTTAGGAGTCTCTTTATTTTTCTCCTTTTGTTGTTCACTTAACCACCGAACGCGTTCACCTAATAATTCTAACCTTGGTACTATTATTTCTATTTTCTTTATTATTTCTAATATTAATGAAATTATAGCAATATTTTGTTGTAGTATTATTTGGTCTGATTTAGCGTTAGGTATATAATCTTTATAGTCTGCTGGTAAAGGTATAGACTTTTCTATTAATTTTGAGGCTTCTTCTTGAGCTAATGTTGGTCTACTCATGAAAGAGTGATTTCTTTTAGTTCTGCTACTGTCTTTTTTAATTCTCTAATGCCACTGGTTAAAACTTCTACTTGTTGCGTTATTTTACAGACTATGTGGGTTGTTTTTAGTTCTATTTCTTTTGGTTTTTCTGTAACAACTTTAACTAACTTTCCTATTTCTGTCTTTGTAGGTAATTTTTCTAGATTAAATTTATTAACTAGAGTCTGAACTTTCTTTTGTAATTCTAATTCTTGTGTTTTTAAGTAATCTAGATTTTGTTCTAATTTTTCGAATGTTTTCTTTTGCTTAGTTTGAGATGCTTTTACCACCTCTAATATTTTAGTGATATCTTTATTATTTTCTTATATTTTTTCACTAAAATTTATGAGTAAATCTACTAATGTATTCAACTGTTTGTCTTCACTATGTAGTATATGTTCTCCGTTACTGAAATTGCACTTTATAATACTATGGTCTTTTAATGCTCTATACTTCTTTTCTGGGTATATTCTTAAGTCTAAGTATTCTAGGTTTTTTAATGTATCTATTTTTCTAGGTTTATTTATTACCCTATCGGAATTTTTATTTTACACGCTTCTCTATGGTGCTCTATAATAGTTGTAAGTCTTGCTATATCTTCTCTTATACCGTGTAATTCCCACGTTATAGCAGAGATTGTCTCTTCGTTAATCTGACTTTGTAAGAGTCTATTGTTTATTAGTGATGATAATGTTTCTGAATTTATTATCTCTAAATACGCACTTAAGGCTTTTTCTACTTGTCTATATTCTCGTCTTTTCTTTATATCTCTATATAAATACCAATGATTAATAGCTATTTGTCTAACAAAGGGTAGTGTTCTCATACAATTAATATGGTCTAAATCGCTTTTGATTCTTTGAGGTATTTCTAGATTTTATATATCCTAGTAACTTATATTCTAATCCTGATATTATATCTATTAATTCTTGTAGTCTTAACTTAATATATTCTGGGTATAGGTTATTTAACTCTTGCTTGACTTTTAAAAAATTATCTTGCATTTATTAACCGAAAGGTATAAAGTTTACGTTTTGTTCTAGACGTCTAATACGATCTTCAGCTCTAACGATCTCGTTGTTGATGAAAAATAATTCCCAATTAAGATTATTTCTTAAACTTAGTATTGTTATATTATTATGTAAGTCTCGCCGATGGACTATGTCTATGTATCTACTGTATTTTGTTTTACAAAAGTTCATTTCATAGCTTTGGTATTTTCTTGTGAATCTTTAACTGAATACAATAGATACATAGACATAGTCCATCGCCGAGACTTACATAATAATATAACAATACTAAGTTTAAGAAATAATCTTAATTGGGAATTATTTTTCATCAACAACGAGATCGTTAGAGCTGAAGATCGTATTAGACGTCTAGAACAAAACGTAAACTTTATGCCTTTCGGTTAATAAATGCAAGATCATTTTTTAAAAGTCAAGCAAGAGTTAAATAACCTATACCCAGAATATATTAAGTTAAGACTACAAGAATTAATAGATATAATATCAGGATTAGAATATAAGTTACTAGGATATATAAAATCTAGAAAGACCTCAAAGAATCAAAAGCGATTTAGACCATATTAATTGTATGAGAACACTACCCTTTGTTAGACAAATAGCTATTAATCATTGGTATTTATATAGAGATATAAAGAAAAGACGAGAATATAGACAAGTAGAAAAAGCCTTAAGTGCGTATTTAGAGATAATAAATTAAAAAACATTATCATCACTAATAAACAATAGACTCTTACAAAGTCAGATTAACGAAGAGATAATCTCTGCTATAACGTGGGAATTACACGGTATAAGAGAAGATATAGCAAGACTTACAACTATTATAGAGCACCATAGAGAAGCGTGTAAAATAAAAATTCCGATAGGGTAATAAATAAACCTAGAAAAATAGATACATTAAAAAACCTAGAATACTTAGGCTTAAGAATATACCCAGAAAAGAAGTATAGAGCATTAAAAGACCATAGTATTATAAAGTGCAATTTCAGTAACGGAGAACATATACTACATAGTGAAGACAAACAGTTGAATACATTAGTAGATTTACTCATAAATTTTAGTGAAAAAATATAAGAAAATAATAAAGATATCACTAGAATATTAGAGGTGGTAGAAGCATCTCAAACTAAGCAAAAGAAAACATTCGAAAAATTAGAACAAAATCTAGATTACCTAAAAACACAAGAATTAGAATTACAAAAGAAAGTTCAGACTCTAGTTAATAAATTTAATCTAGAAACATTACCTACAAAGACAGAAATAGAAAAGTTAGTTAAAGTTGTTACAGAAAAACCAAAAGAAATAGAACTAAAAACAACCCACATAGTCTGTAAAATAACGCAAAAAGTAGAAGTTTTAACCAGTGGCATTAGAGAATTAAAAAAGACAGTAGCAGAACTAAAAGAAATCACTCTTTCATGAGTAGACCAACATTAGCTCAAGAAGAAGCCTCAAAATTAATAGAAAAGTCTATACCTTTACCAGCAGACTATAAAGATTATATACCTAACGCTAAATCAGACCAAATAATACTACAACAAAATATTACTATAATTTCATTAATATTAGAAATAATAAAGAAAATAGAAATAATAGTACCAAGGTTAGAATTATTAGGTGAACGCGTTCGGTGGTTAAGTGAACAACAAAAGGAGAAAAATAAAGAGACTCCTAAAAATAAAGAAGTTGAAGAATTAATAGAACAATTGAAGAAGGTTGAGATAACACCTTAGAAATAAAAAGTTAAAGTAATCAGAAAACCATGAAGATGGACCTTCTTTCAACTAGACCAAGAAACGAAGGAGGATCAGAAAGACAAGAAAGACCAAGAGTAAGTTTTTCAGAAAATAGAATAGGTAATAATTTCTTATCAAGAATTTTAAGTAGAAGAACACCAGAAGAAAACAATCAACAGCTAAGTGAGGTAATAGACGTAGATAGAGATATACAAATTTTACAACAAAACCAATTAAAACTATTAAATCCAAAAACCTTATATAATATAGGACAGTTCTCAAGTAAAACACAATTATGTAGACATTATAGAGAAGAACAATTATCAGCCATAGGAACTAAAGTTACTACAATAAGTTTAATAGACCCAGCGGCTGTAAGACAAATAAAAAATACTGGAAGAAGTTTAATGCATATGGGATTAATAGTAGTAGGATTAAAAGGATTAACTAGAAAGAACTTAGGAACTAAAGTTCTAATAGTGATTTACGACGATAGATGGTCAGACATGAAGAAATCAATAATAGGACTAACGCAGGTAGACATGACAAATAATGGAGGAATCTTTTATATCAGCCCAGATTTTATAATGAATTTAGCAGAATTTGGAAAGCACATAAAAATAGGAATACAGACCAAGGGCTATGAAGAGATGTATAACGGTAATAATTTATTAATATGCGTAGGATTTCTAGAAAAAATGACTAATAATAGTAATACAAAATTTAAAATTAAGGTAGAAGATGTAGTAGAAGTAATGGGAAATAGAGGAATAAGACTAATAAAACTCATAAAGATAAATCTTGAAGAATATGCAGGGATGGAATGGAATCTAGAAGATTTTAATAGAAAAAAGATTCTACAGCCAGAATCTCACCTAATGTACACTAATTCTAAGGGAGAAATATCTATATGTTTTACTAATTATAATTATACGCCACAAAAAGACATAGAAGAAGAAAGTACTCTAGATGAAAATGAAACTACTGAGTCAACCCTTATGAACATAGAATTAATACAAAAAGATTTTGAAGTAGACATAGCTATAGAAGAAGCAAAAAGACTTCAAAAAGAAAACAAAAATATGCTTTTTAGATGTAAAGGGTGTTAAGTTAGAAGAACTAACAATAGAAGAAACCATAAGTCATTTTAAATTATGTGAAGCTCGAATTGATAATTGGGGATATAGAGTAGAACATATATAACAAAAGAAATCAGACGAATTCGATAAAATATTAGAAGATATGCAATATAGTGATGACGAAATAGAGATAGACTCAATAATAAGCCAAAAAGAATTAATGGAATCGAGTGCATCTAGTTCTAGTGCATTTCAAAGAACAACAGGAGAACAATACACAGTGGACACAAGCACAGGAAATGTACCTAGAAGAAGAGTTTTTAGAACAGCGGGAGAACCTATAGACAATGTTAAACCATCAGGAAAAAGAATGGCTATAGAAGAACCTATTATTCTTCAAGAAGGAGGTAATAAAGGTAAAATATTAAATATAGCAGCACATGATCCACAAAGATGGAATTCAGTAATAGATCTTTGGAAAGGAATAGTAGTAGCAAATTATATAAAAACATATAGTGATACAGACGCAAAAACAATGTATAAATATTTAGAAACTTTTTTAGGAGAATTAGTCAAAGCTCTATGGGAAGCTTATAAGGAAAAAATTTCAATGGCACTTAGTATCTATGGGAGCAAATCCATATAACTTTACTAATAAAATACATACTTTAATTACAGGGGAAGACCCAAATAGTGGATTATTGGTACTACAGAGAAATGCGGTAATAAAATTAGAACAACTAAGCATAAGTAGTTGGTTTCATATTAAGAAATTTTTAAACGATTATTTTTACTACTGTACTATTAGTCGAAATGAATGTTTTCTTTTGCTTAGTTTGAGATGCTTCTACCACCTCTAATATTCTAGTGATATCTTGATTTCACTGAAGCACTAGACTATGCTAGAGGAGTACTGGGTCCAAACTACTATATTTCTCCAGCTCTCAGACAAAACTCAGACAAAATCCCTCAGTACAATGTACAAAAAGACACAGACAAAATAATTTTTTGTGATCACTGCTCTACTATGACTGACGTGGTCAAACGATTAAACCAGCAGAAAGAGACATTGGTTAAAAAAAAAATGAAACTCTTGGATCAAGTGAAGACATTAGAACAAAGACTACAAGCTGTTAAGTTCGAATTGATGCAATCTCAGAGTTCTCCATCTCAGAGAAAAATGGATGAGACGGGTGTGCATTCCCCAATGAATGCAGTCAGACCCACTGTATCAGGTAAGGATACAGCTAGTCTGGTTCAAACGGTAGCCGGTAAAGATTTATCAAATCCGTTGATGGTTGTCACTTTGCCAAAAAGTGAAGATGAGGGATGTTCAAGACGGAGATTACCAAAGACACTTACGCAAGGAGCAACTTCTACAAAGAAAAGCACACTTGCAAAAAAAAAAAAAAAAATATATATATATTATATCATCATCATCATCATGGTGTTGGTTTATTTTTATGCTTAATTTTTGGTTAAGCTCTAGCCTGAATGATATTTTTATTTTGGTTAAGTTTGTTTCCAGTGGCTAAGATCTCTAGGATTAACAATATGTGAATAATAATGCTTAACTCAATATGTGACTTGACTGTATTTTTAAGGTCACTTGTCGTTTTATAAGGTTTTAGTATTAAAATTTAGTCATACCTAACCTTCAGGACTAGCTATAATACGCGTTTGGTGTTTCTTAGAAATGTTTTGGAAATCAAATGTTCCTATTGTCAATGGTATTATGCTACAGAAAGCATTCAAGTTCATCAAATCATAAGTTCAATCAGTAGTAGAGGCTCAAAATAAAAATGAAAAAAGAAGAAGTTGATTGTGCACTTTCTGGGAATCGTACTGCTGAAAGGCTAGGCTTCAAGCCTATCAATGCTGGTGGCGGCAGGTGGTTTATGATAGTTTACGTCGTAAAATGTAGAGATTTGATTTTATGAATATACCAATCAAGGAAAATGACTTTTGTAACAATCCTTTCTTTTATTGACATAACAAAGTATGATATTATTAAACAAGATATCCGCACTATGTCCCTCACTTGATCTGGATTGGACTACCTAGGTGAAGAGGCCTCCTCAAATGTACCCTTGTTTGTCGAATTAGGTTTGCAAATCAGATGATGTAGACGTTGGAGTAAGAGTTGACATTAGATAGGAAAGGTTAACAATGCCACAGTGTTTAGATGAATTTGCAGAAACGTAAGATAAAAGTTAACAAGCATATACGAATTGAATTTTGGCGTTCGCAGTTCTTTGGTGAGCGCAATGATGGACTTGATTTTTTTTTTTTAATTATTTATGCAGTAGTGGTTATTGAAGAGGAAAACAACTTGTTCTTTCCATTCAGTGTGTCTTTGGCAACATCAAGTTATTGCTGCTTGATTTATTTGAAGTTTCTTGATATGGACCAGCTTTCTTTTAGCTATGGTTTTCTCAAGTACATGTGTCAATATGTCGATAATTATAACTGAATTGTTGCAATCCATTTTGGTTATTGAGAGGTTGCTGGAAAATACTGTATGGTTTTTGAAGAGATATAAGGAAAACTACTTGGATTAGTTGTAACTTTCTGTTTAAAAGAATTAGTTACAATTTCTTGATGTGAAGTGTTTTTTTTTTCCGCTCTCGTTAATCTTTGTGCATCTTTTTCTCCTGCAAGGATATAATATATGTATTTTGTCTACTAAGTTTTCTTTTTGGTTTGGTTTACAGATGATAAAGAAACTGATTGTTTTGTTTTAATAGGATTGCCAATATATTCAAAGCCGGCAGGATTAGTTTGTGGACCTTGTATCATTGCACTGTTAGCTGCGTTTTTCCACATATTAAGGTATTTGTTTTATTGAATTACATTCTACCCATGCCTTTGTAGTTGCTTCTATTTTAATAGATTAAATTATGCATTATGCTATAACAATTTCAATTTTTTTTCATCTTTTTAAATAAGTTGCTGATTTTAAAGTGAGAAGTCATAAAAATTTCATTCTGTGATAAAGTTTGTTATATTGTATAACTGATGAGATATATCAGTATCCTTGGAGAAAATATAGTGGTTTAGAGAAAAGATTTAAGAATCAAAGAATGAAATGAATAGCAAAATATAGAGAATATAGTGCATACTGCTTCTGTTCTATCGAAGCGATTACTGGTTCTGCTTGAGATTGAGCTGCTACTGTTGTAATTCTTTTGTTTTTCCCCCAGAATTTGACTTTTGCAAGGAATGCTTCTATTTCTGCCTTCCCCAACCCCCACCCCCCCCCCCCCCCCCCCCCACATCCATATTTGGATACTTACAGTTTTCGTAGTTTGAGTGTGTGTCATAGTTAATATTCTGAATATTTGTTTTCTATCTAATCAGGGGAACTAATATTTTTTTCTCTTCATATTCTGAAAGGTTTATCGTCACACTTAAAAGTTAATACTTTCCGATGGATAAATCCTGGATTGAAAAGCCAAGGAATTCCGCTGAATACATGCTTGGTTTAAATCGATTTTTGGATTTTGCATTTACGAATGCTGTTATTGGAAATAGAATAAAATGTCCTTGTCCTATATGTGGATATGCAAAATGGTAGACTAGAGAAATAGTGTTTAATCATTTGATCATTGACAAACCATTCCCTCAAAATTATGACACTTGGGCTATTCACGGTGAATGCAATGTACTGCATAGTTCTAGAAACTTTGAGGTTACACAAGATACACCGCCTGTAGAACTTTTGATCAATGAAGCATATGGGGGATTAAGGAACGAGGGCATTGATGAAGGTTCGTCACAACAAGTGGAGGGAGAAGAAATATTAAATGATGAGCCATCTACAAATAACAAAGATTTTTTTTTGAGTTGCTTAGAGATGGAAATCAAGAATTATATGAAGGGTCCAAGTACTCAAAGCTAGAATTTTTATTAAAATTGTATCACATAAAGTTTTTGTCTGGGCTAAGTAACAAGGGAATGACCATGATACTAGATTTGTTAAGGGATGCATTTAAATTTTCCCGGATCCCTGATTCTTTTTATGAGGCCAAAAAACCATTAGTAAGCTTTGTCTTGATTATCAAAAGATAGATGCTTGTCCAAAAGATTGTATGTTATATTGGAGGGATGATGATAACGAGCAAACATGCAAGTATTGTCACATTTCTAGATGGAATCCTAATAAGAAGAGAAATGAACATCTTGTGACTGCTACGGGCAAGAAGAAAACCAAGAAGCCCGCAAAAAATTTGCGTTACTTTCCATTAAAACCAAGGTTGCAGAGATTGTTCATGTGCTCTAAGACAGCTGGATATATGAGATGGCATGTTGAGAACAATAACAAGGATAGGATTATGAGGCATCCTAGAGATGGTGAGGCATAGAAGAGGTTTGATATAACTTTTCCTGAATTTGCATCTGATCCCTGAAATGTTCGATTAGGCTTAGCTAGTGATGGCTTCAACCCTTTTGGCAAGATGAGTACTACTCATAGCATTTGGCCAGTTGTTTTGGTTCCATATAACCTTCCTCCTTGGTTGTGCATTAAACAAGCTAATTTCATCCTATCAATGATCATTCCAGGTCCACATACGGCAGGAAATAACATAGATGTTTACCTACAGCCCCTTATTAATGAGTTGTGGACTGAGGATGTTGAAACTTTTGATTCATCAAAAAGTATGGTGTTTAGAATGAGAGCAGTTCTTATGAGGACAATTAGTGACCTTCCCGAACTCGATGTCTTATCTGGTTGGAATTCACATACTGGTTTAGCATGTCCCAGTTGTAATTTTGATGCAGAACCTTGTCGACTTCGTCACAGTAGAAAGTGGTGCTTTATTGGTCATCATCGATTTTTAGCAAAAACTCATATATTTAGATTGATGAGAATGTGGAGGAAAGAAACCCGCCAAGAAAGTTATCCGGGACTGATATTTTACAGCAAGTCAAAGATATTGATATTACATTTGGAAAACCGGCAGAGTTGAACGAAAGAAGGAAACGACCTAGACAAAGAAATGTTGGGGAAAGTGCAACACAACAATGGAGGGAAAAAAAGAGCATATTCTTTAATCTTCCATATTGGGAATTCAACTCGTTGAGCCATAATTTAGATGTCATGCACATTGTAAAGAATGTATTTGACAATGTAATATATTCTTTGCTTAATGATAAAGACAAGTCAAAGGATAACATTAAGGCACGAAGAGATCTACAAGATATGGGTTGAAGGCGTGAATTTTGGCCTAATGAGAATGAAAATTATCAGCTTGGTGTGTTTACAATTCCAAAAAACAAGAAAGAGGCATTCCTCAGAACTTTAAAAAATGTCTCAGTGTCGGATGGTTACTCAAGTAATATTTCTCATTGTATTGATCTTGATCACAAGAAGAATTTTGGATTAAAAAGTCATGATTGTCACACCATTATGCAACAATGGCTACCAATAGCAATTCGCAATGTGCTACCAAATGAGGTTGTTGCAGTCTTAGTAGAGCTTTCTTCTTTTTTCAGACAACTTTGTCTTAAAAGTTTGAGTCTTGCCGACCTGGAAAAGCTACAAGATCGTATTGTGCTTACACTTTGCCACATGGAGATTTTATTCCCTCCATCTTTCTTTACTGTAATGGTTCATTTAATTGTCCATCTAGTGGATGAAGCAATGCAAGGTGGTCCGGTACATACAGGTGGATGTATTTTGTTGGAAGGTAAAATATTTCTTATTTAGACTTACTTGTGAATTAATTTGTGATACTACTACAAGTGGTTGTTCTAAAACTTCTTCATTTTTGTCATAGGTTGTTAGGCCATTTTAAGTCCCTTGTAGGCAATAAGGGACAACCAGAAGGTTCCATAGCTGAAAGTTACATTGTTGAAGAAGCTCTAACCTTTTGTTCTCGTTACTTTGAGGGGATTGAGTCAAGGGTGAATAGGCCTAGACGTGTAAATGATGAACCTAATTTGAATGAGGCTTCTGAAATATCCTCTATGTTCCCTCCACAAGGTAAATCAGTCGGAGGCTCCTCTACGTTCCCCTTGAAACCTTTGGAGAAGACTCAAGCTCATCGATATGTGCTATTTAATTGTGAAGCAGTGAAGCCATTTATTGAGTAAGTAAATAAAATTAATATGATTTTTGGCAAAAAAGTGTAGAGTTAAAGTGATTAAAATTAATACAGTTAGCTTTTTTGAAGTGAATTTAGGGATTACATAAGAAAAAGTGCAAGAGGATGAACACCTTCACCAATAGTTATTTATTGATTGGTTACCAAAGCGGGTGAGTGAATGATATAATAGTGTTTGCTTCGTATAGTTTTTTATTCCTTTTTAATATACTTAACTAAAATAATTTTATTATTTTTAGATTATGAATCCAGAAATTGTACACACAATCTCCACCGATATGAAGTTCCTAGCACGAGGTCCAGGGCCAGAAGCTAGAAGGTTCACGGCTTATAACATTAATGGATACAAATTTCGGGTTTTGTCAAGAGAACAAGGATCGCAAACTCAAAATAGTGGAATTTTTCTTACCTCTAACACCTCTTGTGTTGCATCTAGTTCTGATAGAAATGCAAGGCAAGCAAACTTGCCATATTATGGGAAGTTAGAAGACATTATTGAGCTTAATTATTATGGGCGATTCACAGTTGTGCTCTTTAAATGTCAGTGGGCTGAAACAACTCGGGATAGAGGCTTCAAAAGAGATGTTTAGAATTTCAATCGTGTCAATTTTTGTAGATTGATTCACACCAGAGATCGTGAGGATGATGATCCTTACATTGAAGCATCTAGAGGCTTCAAAAGAGATGTTTAGAATTTCAATTGTGTCAATTTTTCTAGATTGATTCACACCAGAGATCGTGAGGATGATGATCCTTACATTGAAGCATCTCAAGCAACTATGGTTTACTATGTTGATGATGAAACTGATGAAGGGTGGAGTGTGGCTATACATGTAAAGCCGAGAGATTTGTTTGATATGGGAGAAGTCGATGAAGAAGAAATATATGAGAATCAACCTTACCAACAACAAGAACTTGAACAATTTTTTGATGTTGAATATCAAAATATCCAAATTGCAATAGACGAGCATGTGTCTGAATAGGCTTCCTGTTACTTCTTTATTATTAGCTTCCTTTTCTTTTTGTCATTTTCTGTTTTTGTTCAAAATTTATTGCCAAGCTTGATTGATTTTGCTATGTTGATGGTTGAATTGGTATGTATATGGAATGAAGTATGTGAATCTTAGTGTATTTCACTGGAGATTACGTAGTGGAAGTTGATTTCTGGTTTTTATTGTTTCCTATAACTCTACATATGTGCCATAATGACAAGCTTTTCGATCTGTAATGTACTAGACTACTAGTTCATACCATCATTTAGTGTGTGTGTGTGTGTGTGTGTGAGAAAAGATAGAGATAGAAATCTTGTAATTATTGTAACTTGAATGTACTGTCTATCCATTTAGGTAATTTTGCAAGATAATGTTCATAAATCTTGTCCTTTTTTGTTGGCTACTGTTCGTAAAGTTTAGTTCTGGTTGCAAAATGTAATACTGAATTTTAGAAATTAGTGCATTCTCTTGACGTTTGTATATTGTCATAACACGTGGAGCTATGCCGAAAAGCGTTTCAAGAACTTGCAAAAGTCTATTCAGTCATTGCCTCCTTCACAACATGTAGTGCAACCTGTACCAACAACCGGATCATCTTCACCTCCTGATACTACACCGGAAGTGACGTCACGACTAGCTCCTTCATGTCAGGGTACAAGATATCAAGCTCCTTCATTTCAGGCCATATCACAGTCAACTCCTTCATTTTCGGCCACAAGACAGCGAACTCCTTCATTTCAGTTCACAAGGCAGCAAGTTCCTTCATTTCAAGCTCCATCAGTTCCAACTCCTTCATTTCAAGCCACATCACTGCCAACTCCTTTATTTCAGAGTACAAGATGTCAGGCTCCTTCATTTCAGGCCACATCACAGCCATCTGCTTCACAGGCAACTTCTGTTAGTCTCGCACCACCACAAGAGACATTCAATAAGCGCAAACGCGAGTCTACACATCATTGGACTGTGGATGCAGTAGGTAATGGTTTTCTTCTCGCTTACAATTATTTTTATTCTCTATCCCTCGGTCTCCTCTTTATATGTGTATTGTGTTTTATCTGATTAATCATTAAAAGAGTAGAATTGTTCTTTTGCACTATAGTTCTAAGAGTTGTTTATCGTGCCATTTTCTATCCAAAGCAGTTGGCTGGACAACAAGAGAGGTGTATCCCATGATATTACTAACAGGAACTTGCTCGTGGTCCTTGATGAAAACTCTGAACAAGTTGTGCATGTTCAGTTCTTTTAATGCAAGCACTCTGCCATCACATTTCCTTATTCTCTCTGCTTCAGCTGCATGCATCAAACAGTTATTAGCAAGTGAATTTGGAACTGAATTGTGCCAAGTATAATGTACTAATGTCAATTTTGGTCATAGCTTCAGTTTCCTGTTTTTAATGTAAACTTTTTTTTCTTTTTAATTAAAGATTCACAAGAAAATACCAAAAAGCTCAAAGTGAAGAAAACATAAGTGTTAAATTTACCTCGGGGGGAACATATTGTGGTTCCATTTGATTTCCTGGATCCAATAGACGAAGCACAAGGCGTTCTCGCAGGCTTTTGTGGTATTTTAGCAGCTGATTGTTCCCTATTTCCAATTAGCTTTGATAAATGGCCGGATATGCCTGAATCATATTTCAATGACTGCTTTGATAACATTATAAAGGTATAAGCTCTATAATTTTACAACCATATCTTTATTTTATATCTTTCGACTTTATATTTGCATGTAAAAGATAAACTAACCAATTTATTTATTTTTGAAGCCCCATTTTCATTTTATGACAACTGAGGATGTTGCATGGTTATCGGTTTATCGCTCTATTGAAAAGAAATGGGCTGGAAATAGGCAGGCCTTGTGGAACGAGTTCAATGACCCACTTAACACCAAAGATGAGATTATGAATAATGTTCCAGAAGGTATAGTGAAAGTGCAAGAGGGGGGGGGGGGGGGGGGGTGAATTGTTAAAATTTTCGATCTGTTAGTCGACTGGGTTAAACCAGTAGTCGACTACCTACTCAGTGAATACTAAAGTAATGCAGAAAATAAATGACACACGTATTTTATACTGGTTCAGATTCAATGTGAATCCTAGTCCAGTCCCCTTGGGTTGCAAGGGTGATCTCTGCAGCTCTTTAATAAGGTTTGGTACAATGAATATTTTGAATGGAGCTCCTACGTCTACACTCAAAACACTCTTATTCTTTTGATACAAAGCCTCACAAACTATAACTCTCCTTTCTCTCTTATTACACTATGAATCACTCAGACTAACAATGTTTATTTGAAAGTAAAGCAAAGCAATGGAGGTAATGAGACAGTTGCATAAATCTTGTGTTTGTCAAGCAGCCCTTTTTTATAGTGTTTTAGGCTCTTCACGCAGAGAGATCAACCCAAGGGATTTGATCCTTGGAAATAAAATCAGAGATCCTATTTCCAAGAATAAGACTGAGCTTTTTACTACTTTCCTTGTGCGTTGAGGCAACAGCAGATTTATTAACCTTCATGAGATATGCCTTTGATGCTTTTCCTTCTTGAAACGATTTGATGCTGCTGGCAGATATTCTTTTCCTTTCTTGAAGGATTTTATACAGCTGAAGATTACAGCTGTTTGCACGTTAGGGCTGGGAAACAATTTGTCGAGTGAGCCCTAGCTCGTTGGGGTTGTTCTGTGGGCTTCCAATTTGTTGGGCTGTTTTGTGGGCTCACATATATTCCTTGTGTGATTTAATTACTATACCTGCACAAATAAAATTGTCATCATAAAAACTTGACACTAACAATCTCCCCCTTTTTGAGGATGACAATTTTAGACAAAGTGTAGTCAACTTCCCTGTAACGGATGCTCCCCCTAAATAGGTGGATGCTCCCCCTGAATAGGTGGAGGCTCCCCCTGACTAGTTGACTAGTCCTTGTAGGCTCCCCCTGAGCAGTTGACTGTCCTTCTCCCCCTTTGGCATCACTCAAAAAAAAACAACACAACAATACAACACAACAAAAGAAAAATAGCAAAGTATTCACAATAGCATCAAACAACAAATAGCATCAACACAACAAAACTGGCTAAACCAAGGAACACATAGCAAAGAACAAAAGGCAACTAGCAGCACAACCAAGCACAAGTCTCACAAAAACATTGTTTAAACAGTTCAAAAAAAAACTAAAAACTATTCTTGACGGCGGAAGACTGGATGATGAAGAAAGTAGGCTAATGTATTCACAATAGCATTCTTCATTTCCGTCAACGGGGTAGTAAGACGTTCAGGCATGGCGGCAACACTGGCTTGAAGCTTGGTGGACAGTTTGACCGCTTCCTTAATAACAGCATCCAGTTTCAGCCTCAGCTTAGAGACATCAGCACCTGTTTCCTTAGTCACATCACGAATCTTCTCTACTTGAAACAATGTGGATGCCATTAAGTCCTTGATGGACTCAATTTTTTCATCCATAGAAGAAAGTTTGGCGAGAAGTTCTTCATAGCATTCAGTGGAAACAGCAGACGGATCTGATTTTTTCCCTTTGGTGGAGGGACCAGGCTGAGATGCCTCATAGACGTCCTTTAACAACCAGGAATCATTGCTCAAAACATATCCCATGCTACCAAACGCCCTAGAGTTGTAGCATTGCTTAACAGGAGTGACGGGATAGTCGACTAAGTCGATTTTGTGGACTTCTAGGATGTGGGAGATAAGCATACCATAGGGAAGACTAGAAGGATTAGAAGCACACTCAATCATGTAATTAATGATGATGGAGGACAAATTTATTTTTTTCTTGGACAGAAGGCAAAATGCAAAAATAGCATCACGCTGGGAGATAGTAGAGTAAGACCCAGCACGAGGAACAATGGTAGTTGCAACCATATGAGCAAGCACACGAGCCTCAAATGAGATATTGGTCGGACCAATTTGAGCAGGAACAGAGGTGGAATTTGAAAGAGTTTTCTTAACATCGTCAAAAGACACTTCAAGAGATTCAGGCCAAAAGTTTTTTGGTAATTCCGAAAAACCAGAGCAGGTGCAACTAAAAATAGAGTCAAGAACAGAACAATTTAGCACAATGTGAGTACCAAGAACCAATGTTTCAAGCTCATTAGCTTTAGAAGACCTAAGATTGGCATAGAACATACGAACAGGAATTTCATAGACATGAGGAGGGGTTTTAAAAAAGTTTTCCCATCCTTGATAGACAAATAATTGTTTGACTTTAAAACTTAGAGAGAGCATAAGATCAAGATCGACATTCCTACCAGAAACGATGGTTTTATCCTCAAGAGACGAGAACAGTGCTTGATGATGGTCATCCCAAAATTTCTTCCGAAGATCAAGAGGTTTATCACAAATTGTTTTGAGTTTCTTGGAGGAGGTGGAGCATGCAGCCTCAGAAAGGGCTCGCTTTCCAAGATTACAAATGGGAACACAGTCGGAGTCGTCGGATGAAGCAGGGTCATCGGAGATGACGGGGTCATTAGGAATAGAGGGGAGATTCTTACTCATTTCCTGAAGCCGTGAGCTTTGACGAGTGGAGGGAATAGGGGTTTTCGCGTTTTTCGCCATTGAAGAGATGAGAGGATGGGCAGAAGGTTTGGAAGGGAAAGGTGAAGATGAAGATGAAAAGGGTTTATGGGGATACGGAAAAACAAAAGGTTTTATGGAAAGGGTAAAAAGTAAATATGGGAAGATGGGAATGTCATAAATATGATGGGAAAACAATTATGGCAAAGATTTAAGTAGCCGAAAATCTGGGCACGGATTGTTAGGAATTTAGACAGATTTATCAATAATTCCCAAAGAGCTTCTTAGCATGCAGAAACGTTCCTCAAGAAGGGGTTTAGTAAAAATATCAGCCAACTGGTTTTCACTGTTAACAAAAATTATTTCAAAATCTCCCTGAGCAACATGATTTCTGATAAAATGATGCTTAATATCTATATGCTTGGCCCTAGAATGATGCACAGGATTTTTGGATAGACAGATAGCACTCGAATTATCACAGAAAATTTTCACAGGTTTAAAAACAAGTCATAATCACTTAGTTGATAAGACATCCAAATTAGCTGTGTGCAGCATTGACCAACGGCTATATATTCAGCCTCAGTAGTAGATAGAGAGACTGATCCCTATTTTTTGCTATTCTAGGAAATAAGAGATTTTCCTAGAAGCTGGCAAGTACCACTGGTACTTTTTCTATCATCCTTATCACCTGCAAAGTTTGCATCTGAAAAACCTTCAAGCGTAAAATCAGTGGTGTTAGGATACCATAAACCATAGTTAGTTGTTCCATGAAGATATCTAATGATACGTTTAACAGCAGTAAGATGAGATTCCTTTGGAGCAGCTTGGAATCTAGCACACCTGCACACACTAAACATAATATCTGGTCGACTAGCAGTTAGATAAAGTAGTGATCCAATCATACCGCGATACTTGGTTTCATCTACAGGTTTTCCTTTTTCATCCTTATCAAGAGAGCAAGTAGGACTCATGGGAGTTCCCATAGCTTTAGAGTCAGACATTCCAAATTTTTGGACGAGTTCTTTAGCATACTTAGCTTGACATATAAATATTCCAGTGTCAGTTTGATGGATTTGTAGTCCCAAGAAGAATTTTAATTCTCCCATCATACTCATTTCGAACTCGCTTTGCATAAGATCAAAAAACTCCTTGCACATAGAGGGGTTAGAGCTTCCAAAAATAATATCATCAACATATATTTGTATAATAAGATTTCCTAAAGAGGATCGTTTAATAAAAAGAGTTGTATCGATCTTTCCTCGAAAAAATCCATGACTTACCAAGAAGGAGTTTAAGCGATCATACCATGCCCTAGATGCTTGTTTAAGACCATATAAGGCTTTACTTAATTTAAAAACGTGATAGGGAAATTTTAAGTTTTCAAAACCTGGCGGCTGTTTGACGTACACTTCTTCTTCAATGAACCCATTTAAGAAGGCGCTTTTGACATCCATTTGAAAAAGTTTGAATTTTTTAAAAGAAGAATATGCAAGCAAAATTCTAATGGGTTCCAACCTGGCAACAGGAGCAAAAGTTTCATCATAGTCAACACCTTCCTGTTGTGAATATCCTTGAGCAACGAGTCGGGCTTTGTTTCTAACTACTTCTCCAGCCTCATTTAGCTTGTTTCTATATACCCATTTTGTGCCAATGATTGAAGCATTCTAAGGTTTGGGAACTAGATTCCAAACTTTGTTCTTTTCAAATTGATCAAGTTCCTCTTCCATAGCCTTGACCCAGTATTCATCTTTTAAGGCATCACCAACTTTCTTTGGTTCGTATTGAGAAATAAGAGCAAGATTTACATTATTTTTAGTAGATGCTCTAGTTTTCCTTCCTTCATGGATGTATCCAATAACAAATTTCTTTGGATAGTCAGGTTCACTTCTCCATTCGTTTGGAACTGTTCCAATAGTAGCATCAGTCGACTGAGGTTCATCAGAAGTCGACTCACAGGATGCCTTTTCTTCAGTGGTTTTTGTAACCACTGTAGTAAGTATTTGACTGTCTTCTTCATCTGCAATTTTCCTTTTCTCGGCCAGGTGATTAGTATCATCAAAAACAACATGAATAGACTCTTCAATAGATAAAGTGCGTTTGTTATAAATTCTATAAGATCTACTAGTAGGAGAGTAACCAAGAAATATACCTTCATCACTTCGAGGATCAAACTTACCAAGATTTTCTTTCCCATTATTGTGAACAAAACACTTACATCCAAACGGATGAAAGTAGCTAATATTCGGTTTCTTACCCGTCCATAGCTCATACGGAGTTTTCTTAAGAATTGGTCTAATTAGGCATCTATTCAAAATATGACAAGTTGTACTTACCGCTTCTGCCCAAAAGTGATGTGGTAGGCTTGTTTCTACGATCATTGTTCTTGCCATATCTTGAAGGGTTCTGTTCTTTCGTTCAACTACACCATTTTGTTGCGGAGATCGAGGTGAGGAGAAGTTGTGTGTGTATCCTTGATCATTACAGAATTCCTCAAAAGCTTTATTTTCAAATTCTCCTCCATGATCACTTCTAATGGAAGTGATGTCATATCCTTTCTCACATTGAATTTTCTCACAAAAAAACTTAAAATTCTTTAAAGTATCATCTTAATGAGCAAGAAATATTACCCAAGTAAAACGAGAGAAGTCATCAATTATAACAAATGCGTACCTTTTTCCTCCAATGCTAGCAGTTCTAGTAGGACCGACTAAATCCATATGAAGTAATTGCAAGGGCTTTGATGTAGATACAATATCTTTAGAACTAAAGGAGTTTCTAGTTTGTTTACCTTTTTGACACGAATCGCATAAGTGGTCTTTTGTGTAGTTGAGTTTTGGCAATCCTATTACAAGATCAAGTCTTGCTAGTTTTTCAATTAATCGCATACTAGCATGCCCAAGCTTCTTGTGCCACATCCACGGATCTTCTCCCATTGAAGCCAGGCATATATGACCTTTAGAATTTCTGACAGAGTCCAGAGTGTACACATTTTTATTTCTGCTTCCAGGAAGAATCTTTGTTCCAGAGGAGTCTTCTATGACACAACCTGATTTACTAAACCTTATCTCAAGATCTGAATCACACAGCTGACTTACACTTAACAAGTTATACTTAAGTCCCTTCACCAACCAAACATTTGAAATGTCACAGGAATTATTAAAAGCAATAGTACCAATACCAATTACCGTTCCAGTTGAATTTTCTCCAAAAGTTACCAATCCTCCATCAAAGTCAGCGACTGATTTGAATAGATTTTTGTCACCTGTCATATGTCTTGAACACGCACTGTCTAGATACCATTTTCCCTTTTTCTTTTTCTTGTGGTGTTCCTGCAAGACAAAAAATTTATTCTTGTTTAGGTACCCAAGAGTTCTTGGGTCCTTGATGGTTAGTTTCAAAATACTTAATTTTCTTGGGTTTCCATATCCAACCAGGTGCAGTTGAAAAACGAAATCTACAGTTATAATAGTTATGCCCGAGTTTTCCACAGCAAAAACATGTTTGAAAAGGTTTTCTTTCCACAATATAGGAATCGGCTGAACTGTGCATTCCAGATTTCCTTTCAGTTCTTTTAGGAGTTCTAGTCGACTTATCAGTGTTCAAAGAACCAGTTTTCTTTCCTTCAAAATTTCTAGTTATTTGCACAACCTTTTTTCCAGTGAACTTATGTGTACAAGTTGATTGGTTTGACTTGACATGGTTATGGTTGGAAGGTTTCAATAAAATATCTAATCTAGATTGTAGATTGTAAACTTCATTTTGAATAGAATTTTTTTCTTTTTCACAAATTTATAATCTTGATTCCCATTCTTTTTTCTCTCTCTTCAGTTTTCTATATTCATCAAAGACGTTATTTAGATCTATAAGAGTTTGATCTAGTAATTCTTGAGTTTCTTCACATTTAGCACAGGAATGAGAACTTACCTTACTGCCTTCTTCGAGAGCCATGAAACACATATTTTCACCTTCTTCAGATTCTTCATCTGAGATCTCATCTTCACTCCAACTGCTGAAGGCTCTTTGTTTTTGATATCCTCTGGTTGGTTTTTTTCTTATCTCAGGACATTCAGACGCAATATGGCCATATTTTCCACATTCATAACATTTTCCGTCATTCTTTTGCTGTCCAGTGGGGGTCTTGCCTTTTCTAAAGTTTGAGCTTCCTTTTCTGTTACTCCTTGATCTTCTCATGGCTTCTATCACATGCCTTGAAATCATAGCTACTTCTTCTTCTTTAAAATCATCATCAGATTCTTCAACTTGAGCCTTGAAAGCGACCACTTTCTTCTTCTCGTCCTTCTGGTATCTTTGAATATGATTCTTTTCAAAAGCTATAAGATTTCCTCTTAATTCATCATAGGTGAACTTATCCATATTTCCATCTTCAAGAACAATGGCTTTGGTTTCCCAAGTCTTTGGCAGACTTCTAACAAGCTTTCTAACTTGTTGTGAGTTGGTATAGGTTACTCCAAGCGATTTAAGTTCTCCTATAATCTTGCTGAATCTTGTGAACATTGATTCGATGTTCTCATCGTCTTTCATCATGAAAGCTTCATAATCGTGTCTTAGAGCATCAATCTTTGTTTCTCTAACTTTTGATGTTCCTTCATAAGTGACCTCAAGTTTATCCCACATTTCTTTGGCAGTATCATAATTTGAAATTTTTGCATACTCTTCCCCACTCACTGCACAGTAGAGCAAAGCTATTGCCCTTGCATTTATTTGCAGTGTCTCTTGTTGTTCTTTAGTAATGTCGTGTGACTCTAGATCAATTGTTGAAGTTTCTGCATCTTCTTTGTTTTCAGTGTCCACTCTGGGAATGGGTTTAGGTCCTTTTTTAATCACGACCCAGGCTTGATAATCAGTTGATTGCACGAATATTTTAAACCTTTCCTTCCAGTGGCCATAGTGTTCACCATTAAAGTATGGTGGTCTTGTTGTGGAGTGCCCATCTTGCAATATTGCTCCAGGAATTTGATATCCAGCCATTTGATCTTTTCTCACGTGCGGTTAAGCACTGAAGGTGAGACCTTTCACTGATACCAATTGAAAGTGCAAGAGGGGGTGTGAATTGTTAAAATTTTCGATCTGTTAGTCCACTACCTACTCAGTGAATACTAAAGTAATGCAGAAAATAAATGACACACGTATTTTATACTGGTTCAGATTCAATGTGAATCCTAGTCTAGTCCCCTTAGGTTGCAAGGGTGATCTCTGCAGCTCTTTAATAAGGTTTGGTACAATGAATATTTTGAATGGAGCTCCTACGTCTACACTCAAAACACTCTTATTCTTTTGATACAAAGCCTCACAAACTATAACTCTCCTTTCTCTCTTATTACACTATGAATCACTCAGACTAACAATGTTTATTTGAAAGTAAAGCAAAGCAATGGAGGTAATGAGACAGTTGCATATATCTTGTGTTTGTCAAGCAGCCCTTTTTTATAGTGTTTTAGGCTCTTCACGCAGAGAGATCAACCCAAGGGATTTGATCCTTGGAAATAAAATCAGAGATCCTATTTCCAAGAATAAGACTGAGCTTTTTACTACTTTCCTTGTGCGTTGAGGCAGCAGCAGATTGCGTTGAGGCAACAGCAGATTTATTAACCTTCATGAGATATGCCTTTGATGCTTTTCCTTCTTGAAACGATTTGATGCTGCTGGCAGATATTCTTTTCCTTTCTTGAAGGATTTTATACAGCTGAAGATTACAGCTGTTTGCACGTTAGGGCTGGGAAACAATTTGTCGAGTGAGCCCTAGCTCGTTGGGGTTGTTCTGTGGGCTTCCAATTTGTTGGGCTGTTTTGTGGGCTCACATATATTCCTTGTGTGATTTAATTACTATACCTGCACAAGTAAAATTGTCATCATAAAAACTTGACACTAACATATAGCTCGGGATCAGTGGGCTTCTTTTGTGAACTACCGTTTGAGAGACGAAACTCAGGTATTTTTCTGACAACTCACATTGAAGTGAATAATATATGATTATTCCTCTTCTAATTTACTTTAATGCATCTTGTTGTTAGAAAATGTGTAAAACAAATGCCGAAAATCAATAAAAGCAAACAATTCCCCACACTGGTGGCTCAAAGCCGAACTCTAGAAGAAGGGCTGAAATGGTAAAAAATGTCACCTTGTTTATCTTACTTCACTAATTGAACTTGTTATTTATCTGTTCGTTCTATATTAATTAAGTTACTCCTATTTATCTTTTTTCATATATAGTTTGCTGAGACGGGGAGAAGGCCCGGACGAGCACAACTCCATCCTGCTACACACACAAAAAAAAAAGATGGATCATATATAAACGAGGAGGCAAAATAAATATGTGTAAGTTGCACTCATGATTAAAATCAGGACGTTCCACTTAGAACAAATCTATTTTAACTAAGTGCTTTCCTTTTTGAGTTGATGTGGTTTGAGGAAGTCCAGTTTATTGAGAAACGAGTTGTTCTCCTAGCTTGTTGTGTTTCTCTGGTTGGATACATTTTATATTTCATTATCACAAGTTGTTAAAGAGTTGTATGTCAAACCTAAAATGGTAAAGTTTAACTGGAGTTGAATAATAGTTACAAATTCTCTCTTGTTTGGGGTCTGATTGAAGGTCTCGGGAATTCTAGCTGCACTATCTGTATATGGTTGTGATGGTTAATCACCCTAATGTTCTTTGCAGGTGTAATTAGTTTAAGATCTTTAATGCATTTGATGGATATTTTCTTGTTGGTATACTGTTGACCCAAATTTTTTCGATTATGTACGTTTTATTTATTTATTTAGGAAAAAATTCAGCTAGCAGTGAGTCAAAGTACTGTGGATGAGTCTGAAATTTCTCCCAACGATGTTGTGGGTAAGGTGCTAGGAAAAGAGCATTCTGGGAGGGTAAGATGTTTGGGATTAGGAGCTACTCCAAGCATTCATTTTAAACAAACAAAACCCCGTGTTGGTGGTATTAGAATTCCAAGTAATGATGTTGGATGTTCTTCTTTCTGATGTCAAGACAAGTACAATAAATTGTTGAATACTCTCAAAGCCTACATGATAATGAAGGAAGGGTCAATACCGGAACAATTTGCTGGGATATTTGGTTCACCTCCTACAATGGTAAAACAATTTGCTCATTTTAATTTTCTGCTTGATTTACTGGGCTCTTCACTTCCCTACAATTTGCTTGATTGCCCACTTACGAGATTTTAGTTTTCTACTTGATTTTAGGAAGGGTTTTTAAATGTGCATAACTTTTTGTTCCTGCTATTAATTACTTTTGCTGTGTCCTGAGGGTTGACCAGAAATTTAACATCTGTTTAGCAAAAACAACAATTGTTTCTTTATCTTCTGTTTTGACATAAAAGAGATGCATTTAAATCATCTGTTTCTTTTAGTGCATAAATAGTATATTTGAGTATGAAAATATGAGTTTTGTCCAGTGTTTAAGAATCTGAATTCATTTTAATCTTGCTATATTAGGGCATACTGCTATTCCTTCTTATTTTTATTCCTCGTAAGACAGTAGCACGTACTATCATTCATGGTATTGCTAAAAATTTCAGGAAGTAGGAATTATGAAACCATTAGTGATTCCATCAAAGTGGCAGAATTTCAGAACATGTGTGTTGATAATTGCATGTTTGGTTTGTATTGCCATGAAGAGTTTTTTAGAAACTAATTTACGTAAACGACAATGTTGTAGCATGATCTTAACGTATTATACTATAATTATTATACTAATTAACAACTAACTGATGTTTTATTTTGAATCTTCTTAATGGAGACCAAGCAGAAAAAGCCTTCAGGTCTTTAAAGTCTTGAATTATGATAGCTTTTGGATAAGTGTATAGCAATATAGTAACATATATAGTTGAGCCTGAGATCATGAAAGAGAGGAATTAGAAATCAATGAAACAATTTGTGCTAATATTTTGTATTTGTGTTTTTCAGTTTATATAGATACAATGTTGACCTCTAATCAAGTTCATATGGATTCTTCATAAGAAATGAAGCTGGTGATTTGATAGTTGATATAATTCAAACCTAGGGAGATTCACATAGCTCTACTAATATAATGGCATTGCTTATTTGCTTGTGGGCTACTGGAAAAGGAGTTTGTTGCTTAAAAATGTGGTGACTGATTATTTGTACTGTCCTTAGTTGTGTCCTTTACTGTGGATTAGTTTCTTGTTTCCATATTCTCTGTATTTGTGGTACTGTTATATACCAAAATTCATATTTTGGTTTGAATTTGCATGATTTAATTAAGTTGGCAGCTACTTCATTTCAGCTACAATAATCCAATTGTATACCAAGCTCTGAATTTTGTTGAATCGGTGAAAAAAGTTTTATCATCCTTGTTTTTCTTAATTATCCATTCTAGCTACTTCACAAATCTCTCTTTCTTTGTAGTCGAGTGACGCAGGTAGCAGCTAGCGGATCCATGGATTCAAGATTTTCTAGCTCTAGTAATCATGTAATATGATTAGTTGACTAAAGTGGATTTGTGACGATTTCAGTTGATGACATTTACTTGTCTTAGTATTTTGTATGCTTTAATGGAATGTTGATATTTCTCAATTTTGATATTCTGGTTTTATTGTGAAAATATTCAGATTTGTATTAAAAAAAAAGTTTGAAATTTTGTTTTTTGTAATAAATATATCTATTCTAGAATATATATAAACATGTGGGGGTTTAAACCCAAATAGTTATAGTAAATTCCGGGGGTTTGTAACCTCCCTTGTACCCAAAATGTACCATAGGAAGAAAGTGCAATTTGCGGATGTTTATAACCTCCGCTATTTGCTGTCACAGAGGTTGGGCAAACCCCCGCAGTAAGCTGCCGCAAATTGTTTGTGGCGGCGTTAATTGTAGGGGTTTGGTGAACCTCCGTGACAGCAAATAGTGGATGTTATAAACCTCCGCAAATTGCATTTTTGACCTCCGCTAATTGCACCTTTTTTTGTAGTATATACCAAACTATTATTTTCTATTGAAATCTAATTTCTTCTTCATGGGTATAAAACAAAATCTATGTCTTCTGAATAACTGAATTCAGTCATATGGAGTTCTCATTGTTGTATTTTGAAGTTTGAACTGGCCGTGGGTGATGATGTGAACTGAGAGAAAGAGCATAAATCACATAATGGGGAGGTGCGTATGAAGTTACTGGGCTCGATGGAATTCGAAACTGACTGACGCTCCTCCCCCTGCTTGGAACGTAACGTATGGTATAATTTTGCATGTGTTTATTCTGGTACTTGTCTGAATACAGCTACCTAGGATGTACGTAATTGGTACGTGGAAATGGTCTATTTCTTGAAATTGCAGCAATATTGGTGCATGTGCAATTGTTCATATCATCTACGTATGCAATTGACATCATCTTGGAAGGGAAAAATTCTAGTTCATATCTCATGCAAGCATGATCCATAAAGGTCGGTAAAGAAAAAAAAGTATTGTGTATGTGAACCGAGTATTGCACCGACAGTATATCAAATTTCCAGCATGCCCACAGGTAGGTAGCTTAAGTTTCACTTACAACAATAACAACGGTAAATATAATTTGCAATTGAAATATGACTTATTTTCTAGAAAATATCTTCCTGAAGAAATATTTTCCAGTGTTTGGTAGAAGAATGAAAAATACTTTTCGGAGAAACGTTTGTTAAAGACTGATAGCAAATAGGACTGTGTTTTAAGGAATTTTTTAGTATATATGTCGATGATAATGTTTTAGAATTGGTTAAAGCATCGACATTAGAAGTTGAGATATATAGAGAGGAAAATGACTTTCGTCAAAAAGTTAGGGAAGTTACTTCCCTTTGGTAGAAAATGCACTCCTCGGAAAATATATTCTGACGACCAAACACCTGAAGATAACTTATTTTTTGGAAAACATTTTAAAAAATTATTTTCTTCATTTCAAACACCCCAATATGACATAATAACTTTAGTATGAAATGATTAATTTACTGAAGCTATCCATTGATAGATTGATAGGTTGTAATCAGTGTTTTAAGAGGCAGTTTTGGGACTCGTTTTGGGACTCGTTCCGAGGCAGAGCACTAGCAAAAAGCCTCGACGCTAACGTGTGGGCTTAGTTTTGTGAGGCTTATGCCCTAAGCGTCTGACTGACGCCCTAAACACGCCTAACGCCAACACTCGGGGCTCACCCAGTTCTTACACAAATTATGTGTCAAATTCCTTAATTAACATTGTTGACCCTTATAATTCTTTAATAAATAAATGATGCTCAATACTTTTTAATATACAGAAATAAGAAGATTGAGAATAACTCAATTACAAGCCGTAGTATTACATATTTGCTATTTGAGAACACCGTGAGGGTGAGTATCGCTTAACATTTCTTTTAAAAATACATAGCCGAATTTTACATCTTAAGTCATTGGTCTTCATGTTTTTGTTCTATGTCTCAAAGTTATCATATTCTATTATTTCACTATTTGAAAGTAATTTTGTTTTTTACTTATGAAGGAGTGACTTTTAAATTATAATATTGATAAGGTTTATTGATTATTTTCTTTTAGGGAGGAAATTGCATAGCATGATTATATTTTTAGAGATTGTGATTCTTTTATTGTTTGAAAGTTAAAATGTTAGAGTTGATTTGAAGCTTTTATATCATAGCATTATTTATACTTGTAAAATCATGTTTAGTTTAATTTTTTATGAGTTTTTCTATTCATGTTTTTTTATTTTTGTAAAGTATTAATTATTTTTTTTGGTTATAATTTTTATGCTATTATACTATTTTACTACATCATAAATTAAAGGCAGAACTCGGGGAGCCCCCTGAGGTGGACACGATCTTTCATAACGGAATAACCGAATCAGAAGCAGACGTAATCAAAAGAAAGCTTGGGTCGAATGGAAGGGACTTGCAACGATGGAAGGCTCACGTGATAGGGGCATACTCATATAAAAAATTTCCTAACAAAAGTAATTGGGGTGATAGACCCGCCAAGCAAAAGCTTTTTTCGTAGCATTGAACTTTACTTCAAAGACTGGAAAGCTTACAACACAGGTAACAGAGCGAAGCCTTAGGAACTAAACCTTGTTCCATTTAGACACCTGAGGTGGGCCCCGACCGTGTCATTTAGATAGTTTTCGCTCAATCAGCCAAATATGTAATGTGTGTGTAACACACTCATCGATGACGTGGCAAAATGACAAATTAAATTAGGACATGTGTCATTTGATTCCACAATAATATATAAAAAAAAAATTAGTAAAAACTAATGTTTCAAAAAAAGAAATGGAAAGTCTATTTTCTGAACCCTTCACATTATTAACACACTAAAAAAAAGCATTTACTAACAAAAGAAAAATCTGAAAATCATGGACTTGATGTTCTTTATTATCTTCATGTGTGTTTTTGTTCCAACCACGAATTTAATCCAAAATTTCAAGAAAAACTCCACCAAATTTGTTATAACTTCAGCTAAAGATTCCCCACGAAGTCCCGAAGAAAACCCCAACATTAATTTTTCAAAATTTTCATCAAATAAAGTAACCAATTTTAAAACTTCAAGCTTTCTAAAGAAGTGTTTCGATGAGCTCTTTTGATTTTCTTTTCTTTATTACTAGGAGTGAGAGCAAGAAATTGAGTTGATTAAAAATGTAATTGACGTTTTTTTTTTCCGATAATGATACCGGCGGCAATGATATTGGTGTGGTAGGAAGATGGTAGAAACAAGAGAATGAAGAAGAAGAAATAAAAAATAAAAAAATAAAAATGAAGAAGGAAATAAAGAAAAAAAAAATGATTTTTAGGCTATCAACGCGCCTGTTTGGTGTGAAATCCACACAACTTGCCAAGTCAGTGAAAAGTGTATAAATGACACAGTCGGGGCCCACCTTACGTGTCTAAATAGAACAAGGTTTAGTCGGATTGTTTAAGTGAAAGATCGTGTCCAACTCAGGGAGCTCCCGATGGGTTCTACCTAAATTAAAATTGTAAGGATCTATGGGGCTTAAGCCCCATGTCCATGCTAAGTAAAACGCTCCGCTTCACGCCCCCACCTTTTAAAACACCGGTTGTAACAACACATCGGATTCTGCACTACGACTGACCAACTTGTAGTTCAAAGGCAGTAGCAATTTAAAACCTAAGGGGTCGTTTGGTAGCTGGTTAAGAGCTAAATTATTCATGTATTAAATCATGCATAACTAATGCATACCATGTTATGTGACATTCTTTTGCTATGTATAAAATTCAACACACCTACTACGATGTTTGATTTGTAATTTAGAAATCAGCATAACGAACACATATAAGTTACGATGGAATCTACATATTATTTTATGCAGGATAGAAAATTGAATAACTAATTATATAAATAATTAAACCCTACGTAACTAACCCCTGCATAAAATAACACATAGATTCTCTCATATGCTAATTATGTATTACTAATACCTGCATAACTCTAAGCAACTGCCAAACAAAAGTTCGTGAAAAGTCTCAGGTTCAAGTTGCATGTACATGCAAGCTAGGAGTCTGAAAATGAGAAATCATACCAAACTAATTAGAGATCAAGAAGAGTACACTTAACCAATTTATGGACCTTGATGTTCCTTCGTTAGAGTTAGTAAAGAAACTTGGTAGTTTTAAAATTTAATGGCTATTTTTGTATATTGCATAATAGTTTTATATATGTGATGGTATTGACAATGGAGTTGGATAAAGTTTGATTTGTGAGGTGGTGGCTATAGCTTTAGACGTGGTATAGACTTAATTTTATGGACTTGCATTATTTCAAATTGACATTGTAATATATACTCTAGGGATATTCGCTGTAGGGGAAACTCTGCCAAGATTTTAAGATCGATAGGATTCAACCTTCCTATGCGCCTTGGTCATGACATCCTAGTTTGGATCGTTACAACATGACATCGGCTCCTTGTATTGTATTGAACCCAATCACGAGTGCCCCAACGGTTTTATCAATACAGGGGAAAATTAGAAGGGCTTCTCATTATCAAGTATATAAGCTTCTTAATACGCTTGAAAATAAGCACAGCATATACATATTCATGAAACTTCCTCAACAACCTGGAAACTCTAGGCTCACGAGTCACGAACAATGTCACTCCTCAGACACAATATTCCAATTTACATGGTTCGTCTTTCATTTATATGGTTATAGGTTTTTGAGTTATATAGACTGTAGTGTAAAGATTTTCTTACACTATCAATGTATTTTTACTCATTGTACAACATTGTCTTTTTAAGTTTACCAATGAACATTTGCAATAAAGATTACCTGCAGTTGCAGTGCATTAGATTTATATTTGTAGAGTATATCAGAATTCCGCTGCTTTTCTAACTAGCAACTTCTTTTACCCTCCAAAATAAAGGGGAAATCGAGAAGTAGTAGAGAAATCAAAGATTTCAAATTTTCAATATTTTGATTAGATAGGAAAACTTCAACTCATCCTCACCCCCAAATCTGGGCTTCTACTTGAAGACACCATTCCTTCAAGTTATCAACCTTTGATTCCTCGTAAACATATTATGGCACATTAAAATTTACCTCATGGAGACAAGCAAATGAAAAAAAAAAAAAATCGGTGTTTTCTTTGGGATGGGGGAGAGTAAAATTACCAAGTTCAAATCCCTTACAGGTGTAGAGACACAATACATCTTCGCTCAAGTAGGATGTTACTCGTATGGCCATTTTTGGTAAAGCCTTTGGTATTAGTTTCCTCAGCAAAGAATACCTCAGACCAACGCAAAGGTCCTCACTGTCCAGTATTACGGGATTGCAGCCTCTTCCTCTCCAATTCAAGCTGAATGGAGAAACCAGGATGAACAAATCAAGTAACAGCAAAAATAGGATTAGTTTCTATTTGTTTTCAGAATATACTATCTTACCACTTTCCGCACTCTTTCATTAGCAGCAGGAGTGCCTCCAATAACAGATTCGGGAAGGTATGGACTGCTAACACGCACCTCGTTCATCACAACTATCACCGTCTTGTCCCAGCGCACAGGCAACCTGGTTGGTTACATCAACAATGACATCAAAATTCACACAAGATATCCTAAGGGATCCTACATATGCGCAGCATGGTTCACATAACTCGTATAAACAAAACAGGAGACTGATACTGCAATCAAAATCTGTATGGGACACTAGATAAGCCAGCACTGATGCAGATTTATCTGAAAGCACCTAAATTTGGCTACTCAATTTCTTACCTCATCAGAAAAAAAAAAATCGCTACTCAATTTTAAATGTGTATTATATGACAATGCCATTTATACATGCTTTTCTTGATAGGTGCCTCGCTTATACGTGTTTTTTTTTTTTTTAATACGTGCTTATTGTCATACCTCTACATTGTTTCAAAATAATAGGAATTGTATATGAAAATTTGGATATTCACTAGACAAGGACAGAAATCCATATCAATTACCTCGTAGGATGAATAATACCATGCCCTATGGGTTGCTACAATATATGTATCGTATGAAACCTAATCTCAACTGTTATCTTTGCATCAGATTAAGCTTCCCTCTATATCTCATCTTTGGTCAGTGGAATTCCATCAATAAAATTTAAGAGGGTCTAATGTCGACTTCCTTATAGTTCGATGAATCAGCAAGCGTATGACATGATCCAGAAGCTCTAATTTAGCCACTAAAAGTCTGAAATTGTCATTAGAATCTAAAAACACACCTTTTTTTAGAATGCTAAAACAAACACTTTTATAATGAGAAGAACCAAAATGAATCAACAATTATATTAATCTTCAGCCAAATAATATCCTAACTTTCTTCTCTATCAAAAAATATATATCAACTTCTTAATTTATCATGGAATATTCGCAGGCCCTTTAACTTAGTATTTTGGGCCCCGAAAGCCAAAACGTTATTCTTGTCATGCCCCAATGACACATGCAGACACACTAACAAGAGACCATGGTTTTCTTACTACTCAATCCAGGAATCTGTGCCTAAGCTAAAACTCACACCTTGACACCACCTAGTGACAAGCTCAAACTACTTCAATGGAAACACTCTTTATCACAATATATAAATAAAAAAAAGGGAGGAGCTACCAATCCGTAGGCTTACCTAAGTCGTCGTACTATTGTAGTTGTAAGGCTCACACTGATACCATAATCTCAAACAGTAAATTCAATTAGTGCCAGCTGGCAACCGGTATAGTGGGGGATTAAGTCATAGGCTATTTAGGCCTAAACTAGTTAACACGGTCACTGATACTACCTTACAAGGAGTTGAAACTACCTGTTCCTTACCAAGGAGGGACAATATTTAGACTCAGAATTCTTTTATAATTGCTTCTTCAGCGTTCTTCATTAGTAATTGCATAGACCCACAAGGAACCTGTTGCCATACTTACGCTGTCAAGCCCACAACTTCATTCTCAAAACTAATCGAAGGTATATGAGGCGTTGCATGTGAGCTCTTGTGCCTAATACATCTAATATTATTAATGCCCTTCCCCTTCTTTCAAAAATTATTATAGAACTTCCAACGACGGAAAACTCAAGATTTTCCCTATCCTGCTCAGCAGAAGAATAAAAATTCATTAGCACTTAGCGAAAAAGAAAGATGGAGATTTTAAGATTCCAGGCCTTGAATAGTCATGGGAACAGCAGTACCAAAATTTGCTTCTTCCAGAAAGGAACTGGCTATTTGTATGTTTGCTGAGATTTCAAGCTGATGAGTTGATTTGATAGCGCGAAAACAACAACAACATACCCAGTGAGTCCCACAATGTGGGGTCTGGGGAGGGTAGATTGTACGCAGACCTTACCACTACCTTAGGTAGGGAGGCTGTTTCCGGAAGACCCTCGGGTCAAGAAAAAGCATAGGAAAGGTTAGATACGGGTAAACAATTCAAAGCAATTATGAAAATGAAAACAACGAAAGTGAATAAGCCATGATAAACCATTCTGTGCAAATAGATACTCGCAGAAATCAAGAGACAAGAAACTAAAGATCAATGCAACTACTCGCAAGAAAGGATAAACGCGACTACCTACTAGTAGGGGTGTACAAAGTAAACCGACAAACCGCACCAAACCGATAAACCAAATCAAATCGAGAAAAAAATCCGATTAGTGGTTTGGTTTGACTTGGTTTGGTGTTGAAAAAAAAAACCCGACCATAATTGGTTTGGTTTGGTTTTAGCTAAAAAAAGTCAAACCGAACCAAACCAACCCGACATTACATGTATTCAATTTTTAAAATATTTTATACATAAAAATATTTATTTGTAATGTAATTTATAAATATTTCTTAAATTTGTTTTTGTAGTTTTTTATCTATTATCATATTATTCAAGCTTGAAATTAGAATTTTGAATGTGAATAGGTTTTATATCCTATGGATGTTATTAACTCATATAAAGTCAAAAGCAAAACCAACTCAACACTAATACTAACAAAAGAAATTCAATTTACCACTAAGAATGACAATAATGTAGGATATATCTCCTTTAGTTTTGCATAATTGGTTTAGAGAGTGAAAATACATTACTCAAGTTTTTTTTTTCTTGTCATGTAATTAATACTTATTAGACGTACTTATTTTAGGATGACTTAGTATTTTTAGATTATGGTCATTTTCTTTATGGCTTATTAATTAGCAATATTTATTTTAACCGATTTTATTATCTTTTGTTGAATATTTTAATACAATGTCATCACTCTTCTCACATTTTGTGTTATTTTCTTATGAAACACTTTAATTGCATAGTTGTATCTTACTAGGACTAAAGAAATATTTAAAGTAAAAGTTATATATTTTGTATCAAGACTATTCCGAAAACAACCCGAATAACCCGAGAAAACCGAATAACCCGAGAAAACCCGAGGTTGAAAAACCCGAATTTTATTGGTTTGATTTGGTATATAAATTTAAAAACCCGACGCAATTGGTTTGGTTTGATGTTTAAGAAATCCGAACCAACCCGGTCCATGTACACCCCTACCTACTAGCCTTCTACCCTGATAGTGCAAAAAATAGGTATGAAAAGAAAGGAAGAAGAAAGAGATCACAAAAGCTTTTCGAAGGTCACCAGTACTTAGAATGATTAAACACCCAACATATTTCTTCGCGTGCAATTTGAAGAAGCTACCACATTTCCTAGCAGTCAAACATAAACAAATACAACATTGCTTCACTGCATATGACTTCGCTGGTAAGACCAGAAAAACTTACTTAACAATCAATAGAACATACCATCGGCAAATTAAACAATTCAAGTAACCTTACTTCCTAAAGTCAATCAGTGAAGTAGAAAGCGGCAGCTTGAAGTAGAAAACAAAGTCGACCACTTCATAATTGGGGAAATTTTTCTGTATAACCTAAAATTCCAAATCCACATTCATCTATTGCAACCTCGAGGCGAGTACCAAAATTTAAAATGATCAACAAGGCTTTTCTTCAAGGTGACATCATCTACCCGAGCAACAAAAACAACATACCCAGTATATTCCCACAAGTGGGGTCCGGGGAGGCTAGAGTGTACGCACACCTTACCTCTACCTTGGGATGTAGAGAGGTTGTTTCCGATAGACCCTACCCTAGCATACTTCCATAATATTATCTTTCTCCTATCACCAGCTTTTCATTTCACCAAGTTCTGGAATTCCTCCCCCAAGCTGCCACACCTTGAGACAGGCAGATGGAGTTTATAACTACGGGTTCAACTGAATGTAACATTTTTGACACGGAGCAAAAATGTTACATTCATGCAAAGAATACATATATTCTTTGTTTTTGGAATTCCTCCCATAATTTTTTTTTTTTTTTTTTTTTTTAAGAATCTTAAAAGTTGAACCCATAAAGTTCAAAATCATGCATCCGCATCTACCTTAGAGAGGATGATATCAATTTTGCACACCTTGGGCAACTTTTCAATACTTAGCCATGATTACCTTTTTCCCCCAATTCTTCTTGTTCACCGTTGAATCTCCCAACTATTCGAAGAGTATGCTTTTTTTGTGTAGTTGAGATTCTTGACTGCCGAACTACCTTTTTTGTGTGTTGTAAAGGTGGCCAAATTCACAAGATGAACTCTAAAGAAAGCAAACAAGTCTAGTGGGTTAAGGGAAACCTTGTCTTTTAGCACACTTTCTAGGGGATTATAACGTAGAAACCTTGGCTCATTTAGCATTAATTTTGGATGCTCTTTGATATCATTTTGACGGAGGAAAAACCTTCATTGAACAACTCTTGATCTTCGCAAGGTAAATCGATCACTTGTTAAGATTTCTTTATTCTAGATAAACTTGATTGGTTTTCTATTCTAATGCCAAGGTTCTTGGTTTTCTATTCTAAGGATCAGTCTTAGATGTCTAAATAGTCCAACCTTACCCTCACAAAAAAATTAGAGTCATCAGCATAAGGAGGTGAATGGTTCCAGATTATTTGCTTCATTGTTGGACACTTTAATCCCCTAATCCAACCATTCTAATTTGCTGTCTTAAACCATTGTGCTGAAACGTTCAATAGCTAAAATAAAGAGAAAAAGTGATGGAGAGCCGCCTTGTCTCAATCCTCCGTAAAATGGATCCAACTATCAAAATTGAAAATCTAACATTATCGATGCATTAAAAAAAATCCATTTGATCCATTTTCGAACAAATCCCATATCATTTATCATCTTAATTAAGAAATTAGATGATCATATACCTTCTCAAAATCAAATTTGCAAAAAATCCCAAGTCTCTTCTCCTTAATTCTCGAGACCACACTCATTTGCTATCAAAATTCCATTCATTATTAGTCTGCCCTTAAAGAATGTCATCTAATGAGTATCAACCAACTTATACACCATTTTCTTAAGCCTCTCTGTCAGCACTTTTGAAATGATCTCTCAAAAGCTGATAGGCCTAAAATCTCTCAATTCTTTAGTGCCATTCTCTTTTAGGATTAAAGCCACATACGTTGATAATTTTGCAAAAAAAATCCTAAGAAAGAAAGTTCTACATAGTCAGCATAATATCCTCCTTGGTTATATTCCAACAAGAGGAAAGAAACCCATGGTAAATGTAACGACCCGTTTGGTCGTTTAGGCATTTTACCCCGTCTACCCATGTTGACCCTTTCCCTAGTTTCGTTAGAGTGTACTTGACTTGTGGGGATGGGTAGCGCGGTTCCCAAAGTGATCGGGTTGGTTTTGAGAAATTTAGAAGCCTTTAAGTTGAATAAGCGAAAAAGTGTTGACCAATAGTTGACTTTTGGGTTAACGAGTATGTTTGGGATTTTCATCGGTTCCATTAGTTCCAGAGGGTTGATTCTAACTTGGTAGGGTGTTTGGTTCGGTTCCGGAGGCACTCGGGGGCGTTTTGGTCTTTGGGTTGGAAAGGTTTAGGGGGTTAACCGGGTCAAGATGACCTCGTTTGGAAATTCTGAGGGCGCGAATGCGATCATAGCGTGTTTTTATAGTGGGTTGCATGCTTGGTTTGTATCCGGGAGGTCTCGGATGAGTGTCGGGTTTCGAGTTGAAGTTAGTGAAAAAAATAGAAAATTCTGGTTTCTGGTGTCCGCATATGCGGACTTGGGGTCACATCTGCGGGCTCGCCTATGCGGGACTTGGCCCCACAGATGCGAGGTAGTGAGCTGTTTAATGAGTCCGCATCTGCGGACATTTCTCCGCAAATGCGAGATTGCTGGGTTCAGAACCTTAAATTCCCAAATTTCAAATCATTTCTTCCCATTCACAAACTTGAGACCTAAAGAGAGATTAAGGGGCGATTTTGTGGATATTTCTTGGGATCCATCATTGGGGTAAGCTTCCTACTTTCCTTTTATGTTATATTATCTTTATACAAGGGAGCCTCTGGTAGAAATCATGTGTTAGATTGGGGGTTTTGGGTTATGAACCCTAGAATGATTTTGAAAACTTGCTTTAAACTTTTATGGCTTTTGTTGAGGAATTTCCTAGATTCTAAGTATTTAATCAATGGGTAATTAGTCCCTAAGCTTGAATCTTCCTTTTTCTCAAGAATCATGATATGGAAATTGAGGGTTTTCTCCAAATTGGGGGTTTTTTATTATTGATGAAATCAAGGCCCAATTGGGGTTAGAATTGCATGAAACTTGAGGTATTGATTATTTAGACTTTGGGTAACCTAATTTTCCGCTGAAATTCCTATTTTACCCTTGTGGGACCGGGGGTCCCCTTTTAAGGGTCGTTTTTTATTTTGGTTGGTTTTATGGCTTTATGGGTATCATTAGCCTCGTAATCTAATGTGGTATAATAATTTGCTAGACTTTGATCGTTCGGAAGATCTTCGAAAGGGGAAGGCTCTAGCGGACTAGTTCGTGGCACTTGCTCGGCTTCGAGATAGGTTACGGTTTACTCATGTCCAGACTTCGATTAGTGAATCATAATGTATAGTAATGATTGACGGGGAAAGCATGATAGACCTTCGAGCATGGTGTGGAGTTATATTCCGACTAGGTTGGTATTGTCAACCGTCATGTTTGTGTTTTCCTTGTAATTGATGTGGGTTGTCGCCATACTTGTGATTTTCATGCATTGATGTGACTCTCTATGGTGCTTGATTCATCACTTATCTCTTGATCTTATGAAATGGGGAAGGGTTGATACTGATAACTCAGATTATGATTTGCATTCATGGCAATTATTATGGCTTCTATACATGTGTTGTTGAGGTTGAATTATGAATAGCATACATTCCACATTCATGTGTTATTGACTTGTCATGATTACATTGAAATGATGATAAGTGAGAGAGTGGAGCCTCTCACGTCTTTGCCGGAGAGCGTAAAAGAGAAAGAGAGTGCTCGTGATCCGAGGTAACATCCGGGAGTGGAAGAGAGTGCTCGTGATCCGAGGTACATACCCGAGCAAGCGTGGTACATGGACTTCGCGGGTCCCCATAGGTCATGACTATTGTGACATTGTTCTTAGCATATGTGTGCGGTACGGAGAGGAGGCCTGCGGGACATTGCATTGCATATTATATCATCGCATGGCACATTATTTATTGATTGCGGTTGTTGATGTATTGAGCTATTGTTGTTGTGAGGACTTAATTAATGACTTGACAATACTTGTGGATTAGAGGCTCCACCTAAGCTTAAGACTTGAGTTGTGAGATTCATTATGTCTATCATTATGGTGTGACATTCCTGATTGTTATTGTTGTGTGTTGTGTCGACTGCTTATCTGTTCTATCTGTTAATTTATGTCTGTGTATGCGCGAACTAATCATTGTCGGCCTATGATACCTACGAGTACGTGTGTTTGTACTCATACTACACTTGTTGCACTTTTTCTTGAGTGCAGAGTTTGTTGTTGGCTCCAGTTCCCGTCACCGCGAGTGATTCTGAGGTTACCTGACAGAGATTCCGGGGTGAGCTACTTGCCAGATCTGCCACCCGGGAACATTTCCTTTACATATCTGTCTATTCATACCCTTGAGATAGTATTTCTAGTTTTGAGCCTTGTATTATCCATCAGGCTATGTATTTATGTATTAGTGGCTCTTGTACTGGTTCAAACTAGATTTTGGGGCATTTATGTATTCATGTTCCGTAAAAGCTCTTTGTTCGGAGTGCATCCACTCTCCACAAATTATTTACCCAGATGTTTGGTCTAAGAGAGTTCTTGGGAGTGCACTTTGCCTTATAATTCAAATGGTGCTCATCTCACTAATATCAAAGCTCGTCAATTCTTAGATATAAAGCCATCATTTTTCCATCTGTGTGTGAATTTATCACCATTGAATTAAAGGTCAGTCAATTTCACTTTGTGAATGAAATCTACACTCTTTCATGAACCGAAAAACCTCAATTCTCTCAGTATGTTTCCGATGAAACTAGCACTGTGAAGTCCCGTCCTACTGCCCTAGTCCCTAGTCCCCTTATGGCAGCTATATCAAGCTATAGTTCCTTCATTTCAATCCACTTTTGGTTCAAAAAACACCTAGTCCCTAGTCCCCTTATGGCAGCTATATCAAGCTATAGTTCCTTCATTTCAATCCACTTTTGGTTCAAAAAACACCGGTGAAGAACCAACAAAGTTTGGAGCACACTATCTAAGATAACTAAAACATGATGTTTTTCATTCTCCTTGCACAGTTCCACATTTTTTGGCTCAACATAATTACATGCCTCCACTATTTCCACTAGCTTTTGATTCTGCCCAACATCATACCTATTACCCCATACTACTGTTCGATCTACATCAACTTCCTGAATAAATTGTCTTTCTTCCACTTTGTGCAATAGATTTGTCGTCCAATTTTTTTTTCCAATTTTTTTTTTTTTTTTGGCAGAAACAATAAAAGTTAGCTATTCATTTATATGTAAGCACATAGAAAACACAAAAATGTATCGATGTCTATTTTGTATAGATTCTAATAAATCTCTTGTGCCTTCAGCATAACCCCCACCTTAGTCAGATAAGCCAACAATTGTTGACCTATCTCAGATACTCAAGTCATAATTTCTCATAGGGAATGGTGCCTTTAGAACCTAATTTTGGGCATAAATCCTGGGCCTCTATCCTCTTTAGGATAACGTAAATTTCTTCATAATCAAAAACCACATCATCCCTGCTAGGAGTACCAGATTGCACCAAGTTACACAAACATCTAAACTTCAAGATATGAATAGATAAAACTTTGCTATCCAAAAATCTAAGGTTCCTTGCTCTCCAAATAGTAGAGGGGGAAAAAAAACAGAAATAAACCACAAATCTTTTCAGCTCATTACTACCTCCATAGAAATGGCTATTAAAAAAATCCTTAACCCAACAATGTTTGAAAAAAAAAAAAAAAACTATCGAAGTTGCCCTGTGACTTCACATAACAAAAACAAATGCTTTCAGATGCCAAAACGTCAAAAGTGTGCCAATGCTGGCGAGGTTAAGAACCCCTTTATGACACGATTGCCGATAAAGAGGCCACCTTGGTTGGCTAATTCCAAGGATAACTCAATTACTTCTTAAGAGGAAACATAGTCTTTCAAAAGAAGCAAACTAAAGCACAAAGCTTTATATGATAAGTTTATAACTCAGAACAAGATGGTTTACATTAAGGATACAAACCTATTTTATAAGCTACCAAATCTAAGAGGTTGGGGTTTCTAATCGATGTGGGACAACATGTCCTAAAGGATAAGGATAACAATTAAAAAATAAGAACAACAAAAGATTGATGTGGTTAAGACAAGAAAAGATACGGACACTAAAAGATAAGCTTGCATCATTATAACATAAGCGTCTACATCAATATGGAATAAACGTCTGCATCATCATGAGGTAAGCGCCTGCATCAGCATGTGATAAGCGTTCTTCTGGGGTTGGAAGAGGTTTGCCTTCAAACACCAAGTCTTTTTTATGTTCCCCATAGTAAGGCGATAGATCAGCAACATTAAAAGTGGTAGATATAATCTGATCTTATAGGCATTATCATTGATACGCTCAAATTTACGAAAAGGGTAATCTGCTGGAGGTGATAACTTCTTTCGAAACTTTAGGAAAACATTCTTTCCTTGAGTGAATCCATACTAAATCTCCTTCTTTGAAAATAACTTTCTTCTTGTGCTTGTTGTCTTGCTTTTCAGAGTGAGCAATCTGCCAAACAATATTATCTCAAACTCCCTCGTGAAGCTTCTTGATCTCCTTGGCTCATTCTTTAGCATCAGCACTGAACTCACAAATGGTTGGCAATGGGAGAAGATCCAAAGGACTTATTGGTCATTTGCCTATAAACACCTCAACTAGACATTTACCAGTTGGAAACAACTGACAGAGTTATTGTAAGGGAACTCTGCTTGAGGCAACATAAGATCCCATTAACAGAAATGCTTCCCAACAAAGTTGCGAAATAAATTTTTCAAACTTTTGTTTGCTGAGCTAAACTGCAAATGAGTTCCCATCTTTCTCCACATAGTACACCAGAAATGACTCATGAACTTCACATCTAGATCGAAAGTGATAGTTTTTGGAATTCCATGAAGGCGCATGCTCTCTTTGAAGTACAAATCAGCAATACGAGAAGCATTATCAGACTTGTGACATGGCACAAAGTGAGCCATTTTGGAAAATATATCAACAATCACCATTATTGAGTCATGCCTTTGTGAGTCTCTGACAATCCTAAGACAAAATCCATGCTCACATCTTCCCAAGGAGCTTCAGGAATAGGTAATGGCTTATACATACCTGTGTTTTGACTGTCAACTTTTGCTAAGTGACAAATACGACACCTTTGGATATGTCAAATGACATCTCGTTCTATCTTGGGCCAATAAAAGTTTTCTTTTATCAGAGCTAAAGTCTTATTTCTTCCACAGTGTTTGGCCAATCCTCCATTATGAGCTTCCTCGATAATAGAATGACGTAATGAACTTTGCGGAAGACATAAGTTGTTACCCTTGAAAAGATATCCTTCTTGTTGATGGAACTGCTTACAGGTACTTTGAGAGCCAGACTTCCATATTTCACCAAAATCGAGATCTTCGTTATACAACTCTTTCACAATTTCAAATCCAACAACCTTCACTTGTAAGGTAGAAAGCAAAGCAGAAGCTGACTTAAGGCATCAGTACACCCCGCTTATGCTTGAGAAGAAATGAGAATGCTTGAATAAACTCACTCCAAGCTGCATGACGACGATTGAGCTTATGTTGTGAATTGAGATGCTTGAGGGCTTCATGATCAGAATACAAATAAACTCTTTTAGTAATAAGTAATGGCTCCAATGGGTCAAGGCTCCAATATTTCAACTTTGAACAATTGGCTTTTTCACTGATGTAGGAGCTTACCTCATGATGATGCAAGCGTTTATTCCATGTTGATGCAAGCGCTTACGTTACGATGTTGCAAGCTTATCTTTTAGCATCCTTATATTTTCTTATCTTAACTAGATAAACTTTTTGTTGTTCTTATCTTTTAATATTAATAGTTATCCTTATCCTTTAGGACATGTTGTCTCACACCGATTAGAAACTATAACCCTTTATATTTGATAGCCTATAAAATAGGGCTAGTATCCTTAATAAAAACCATCTTATTTTGAGTAATAAACTTTTCATACAAATTTGCTTTTTTTAAGAGAGTAAGTTTCCTTTTTCCTTGGTATTAGCCAACAAAGGTGGCCTCTTTATCGGTTCTCGCGTCATAGTGGGGTTCTTAACCTCGCCAACATTGGCACAACCCCGACGTTCCGGCGTCAGCTTGTCTTCAACATCTCTTCAAAATGCTTGTTGCACATATGAAAGCCTTTTTCTGCATGTTTTCTTGAGTTAAATAGTCATCATGAACCAAAACCCAAAAAACGTATTCCACTTGGAACGGAACCTTCGACCCTAAAATAACCTTCCAAGGCCAAGAGGCTAGAGGAGTATCAACATGCTACTGCAACCAAGACGACGTAACAAGATTTGAATTGAAAAAGCCATTTTTCTGCACAGTCCCGACCAAATGATCATCTTCTTCATTTTCAAATGATGCCAAACTAGAATCATGTCGTCATATCATCAACTTCCCAATCAAAGCAATTCTTCTTGCTAGTCAAATATCAATTATTTCCACTTCTCAAAAGAGAAACAATAGATTCTCCATTTTCATTTAACGCTCGAATAAATTCCCAACCCAATCATTTCTTACAACATAGTTAAATTTCTAGATTTCACCTTAAATGGCCTGTTATAAAATAAACCACCTTACCGTAATCCTCCTCCTTTATCTTAACTTGAGATCAAGTATGTGAAACTCATATAGGTGAACTCACATGTGGGTAAGCATGTACCATTCATATTAAATTTTGCACAATCTTGCATTTTATGTGCTCTATCGTCTCTATCTTCAACACAAATTTCCAATTCCTTGTGATATGAATCCCACCACCTGTATAACTATCATAGGATGCTAAAGTAGACTTTAACCCTTTTTTATAAAAAGTTTCTCTTCCTCTGAATAGCTCATACCACATTTGTGAGCTGCTTCCTGGCTCTCTTAGCTCAAAGGACTTCTCGTCTATGAAGAGCCAATGAGCTACCTCTAATCTCTCTAAGCTCAAATGATTTTGCTTAACTATGATGAACGCGCTTCAGGTCTATTTGTCCTTGCTAATGGGGTTCCATCTACATCTTGTGTCCTTTTAATACTAGACTCAAGTTATCAAACTCTAAAACTTGTGGAGCTTTGGGGAGCGAGTTAAAGGATTCATCATGAACAACTTTAAATAGATCTTTTGCAGTTGCAAAATATTGCTCAGCAGAATGTTCTGGAAAAATCAAATTCAGGACCGCAGAATTATTACCTGAGTGGAACGTCAACAAATGCAATTGTAATCAACACATCTCTTACTTTGGTAAAACCAATGCCACATTAATGTGACTTTTATGCCTTCATCCTCTAGTTGAAAAACTTATCTTGAGAACCCATTAAACTTACAGGAGAGTCATTTGAAAAGTAAGCTATCTTTTACTTTTGGAGTAATGAATGATAAACCTATGGCTTATATTAGCATCATAGACTTTATTTTGTGTTTTAACAAACGTAAGACTTCCAGTGCTTCTTTTACACACAATCTTGCAGCTTGATCTCTTGTAGAGAAATCTGTTTCCATTGGCTTTCTCTCCGTATTCTAATATTATTCTCCTATGACACATTTCCCTAAAAGAAAATTTACTTTTCTCTTTGAAACTATAAACTAAATATGAGTATACACCTATACATAAATTTTCTTCTTGAGTGAACACCAAAAAGCAAAGAAAAGCTTTCTCGTCACCTGTACCTATTTTTTTTTAGTGACATGGGAACTCGCAACCGCTACCCTTCGGGTGCGCACAGGGTAAACCCAGCTCCTGGGCAATAGCTCGCAAACCACAGAAGAGAGGTTACCCACAATAGGCAAGCCCTGTGCGACGAGCTCGACCCAGAAGGCAAATCCCCTGCTGTCGTAGGCATGGGGTTTCGAACCTGAGACCTCCATTATGAAAGCCTCATGCTCAACCAACTGAGCCACCCTTGTTGGTTCGTCACCTATACGTATACATACAGCTAAACCATCTTATATTTTTGAATATACACAGGAAAGAAAGAATAGCTATTTGATGTTAACAGGGAACTGAATACATTTGGTGCTAATTTAATGCAATCATTAAATAAAAATCCAACTTGAGAAAGGTTTTTCTAGTGGCAAGAGTACTCTACTTCCAGCCCAGGGATTGAAGTTCGAGTCGCTAAGAAGCAAAGTGGGAAAGGGCCACTGTTGACTCCTAGGCACGGGGATTTGGGTGCAAGATTTACCATTCAGTTTACTTTAAAATCTATTAGGGGTTGTTTGGTAGGATGTATTAGAGAAAATAATACATGTATTAACTTTGATATTATTAATCTCTTGTTTGGTAGTGTTTTTCAACCTATGTATAACTAATACACCCTATTCAGTACTATTCTTATACATAGCAAACATTAGCAATCGGGGTACTAATACATGGATAAGCATGGTTAAAGACATAACTGCCCATACTAAACCAAACCAAACAGCGGATAAGAAATGATCCAGCATAACTAATCCCAGCATTACTAGTACACCCTATCAGTAATATTCTTATACACTCTACCAAACGACCCCTTGGTATTTCATTACTTCTAACAGCAACAAGTAAAATTACTGATTTTAGAATTAAAATATACAAAAATCTATGGAAAATCTGAGGGTGAAAGTTAACACATACGTTTTAGACAAAGCATCAAATATATTCTGAGCTTCAGCAGTAACCCCAATCCCAAATCTCTCAGCATCTATCTCTGCTTGTCTGCAAAAAATTCAATTAAAACACAACCCCACTAAATCCCAACTCAAATAGCATAATCTTTCCATATTCCAAAAGAAAAATTCATAAATAAATTCACCTTAAAGCAGAATCTTCTTTAGCTTGAAGGCTACTAAGATCAAGAAAACATTTAGTGGTATCAATTGGGTCTTGGCCTTGGCCAAGAAAACTGAATTCTTTTATGTAATTAGCTTTCAATAGCCTTATATCTCTCTTTGGCCCTGATGCAGTAACCCCTTCTTGTAATTTCAAGAAAGCAGTCAAGGAAAACAATTAACAGATTAAAATTACAAAAAAAAAGATATGGGAAATCAAGAAAACATTAAACTGAACTCTTTTATGTAATATCAAACCAATAGTCAAGAAAATCAACAATTAAGAGATAAAATTACACAAAAGAAAAGAATAAGGGAACTGTGTTATTAAAGGATATGAAGAAGGAGGATGTTGGAGGGCTTGTCAAAGGCGATAACTTGAGCATCAAACTCATCACCTAAAGTTGTTTTGATTGATAAAATGCATCCAACAGCAAACTCTTCATTGCTGTAAGCTTCCATAGCAGGTAACTCTGCAAACTGAGATGAATGAATGGGAAAACAGGCTATTCAATTCAATGGGGGAGTTTGTGAAGTTGCCTCGAAAATGAGTTGAAAGCCCAAAGTAAGTATTGAAGTGGCAAAAGGCTGGACCACGGCCCAAATAAAGTTCCAAGCCTTACTATTAGTCTGCGGCAAGTGTACACATAAGATTACAAAATATTTACTACCGCCCGTGTTTCGATTTGTTTGTCTTACTTTCCTTTGTAGTTCGTTTCAAAAAAAAAAAAATCCTTTTTTGGAAATTCTTTAATTCCAATTTTCAACATGGCATGTTTAAGATTATAAGATTAAAGGATTGCTACATTTTATATATCTTTAAACAGCATTTTTTTGCAAGGATTGCCCTTCTTTTGGGGTGGTCTTTAAATTTTGCCCCTCATATTTGTGTTTTTTAAGTTTTGCCCTTCGCTTGGATACCTGAGGTTCTGGGTTCGAACCCCCGCTCAAGCATAAAATAAAAAAATAATTTCGCAAGGCAGGGCTGGGGGGAGTGTATGCCGGATCCGGCATACAATCCTTAAGGAAAAACTAAAGTTATGCCGGAGGGGGCAGACTTTGCCTTGAGACATATTTTTTTTTTTTTACTTTTCAAGACAAACTTTTAATTATGCCTTAAGGAAAAGTTCCGTCTTATGGGGCATATTTTTAGCTATGCCTTAACTAGAAGTGTGCCCCATAAAATATAACTAAAAGTATGCCCCATAAGGCGGAACTTTTCCTTAAGGCATAACTAAAGGTTTGCCTTAAGGAAAAGTTCTGCCTTATGAGGCATACTTTTGGTTATGCCTTAATTAAAAGTCTGTCCCATAAGGCATAGTTCCTTAAGGAAAAGTTTTACCCCATAAGGCATAACTAAACTATGCCTTGAGGAAAAGTTATGCCCCCTCCGGCATAACTTTAGTTTTTCCTTAAGGACTTTATGCCGGATCCGGCATACAATCCTTAAGGAAAAACTAAAGTTATGCCGGAGGGGGCAGACTTTGCCTTGAGACATATTTTTTTTTTTTACTTTTCAAGGCAAACTTTTAATTATGCCTTAAGGAAAAGTTCCGCCTTATGGGGCATATTTTTAGCTATGCCTTAACTAGAAGTGTGCCCCATAAAATATAACTAAAAGTATGTCCCATAAGGCGGAACGTTTTCCTTAAAGCATAACTAAAAGTTTGCCTTAAGGAAAAGTTCTGCCTTATGAGGCATACTTTTGGTTATGCCTTAATTAAAAGTCTGCCCCATAAGGCATAGTTCCTTAAGGAAAAGTTTTGCCCCATAAGGCATAACTAAACTATGCCTTGAGGAAAAGTTATGTCCCCTCCAGCATAACTTTAGTTTTTCCTTAAGGACTTTATGTAGGATCCGGCATACACTCCCTCCAGCCCTGACTTGCGAAATTATTTTTTATTTTATGCCTGAGCGGGGGTTCGAACTCAGAACCTCAGGTATCCAAGCTAAGGGCAAAACTTAAAGACCACAAATATGAGGGGCAAAATTTAAAGACCGCAAATATGAGGGGAAAAATTTAAAGACCACCCCAAAAGATGCGAATTGCCCTTTAAACAGACCACAAGATTCAAAAGTCTTCTTTACTTTCTTAAATTCTATAGCAAATCAAAACCAGGAAAACAAATTCAAATTTTAAACGGAGGGAGTAATAGCTAGACTGCTTTAGAGTTAATTTTAGATTAGTAGGACTGAACTTTGAAAATTCAAATTTCAAGTTACAAACTTCAAATATACGGATCTAAAGTTGGGCCTGTCAAATGCTAACACGTCATTTGCACTTGTCCCCCCTATTTTCTCTTTAGTTTTTGCTCTCGTAACGAACAACTTTTTCGCGTGGCATTAATTTATACTCGTTGGGCATAAGTTATACTTTCGCATTATAAATATCCCATGAATTATGTTTCACACCCTTAAACAACTTATGCCCCGCTAGGCATAAGTTCGATTTTGAAGGAAAAATATTATAGACCAGCCCGTTTAAAGGACAAATGCAATTTTTTCCTTCTGAATTGTATATCTGAAATTGGCATATTGTTTGTATAGTTTGAACTTCAGACCTGTATGTCTAAAGTTTGAACTACCAACCTAACTTGAGACCCAAATATCTAAAACTGGCATAGACTAGGTCTGAAGTCGATTTGAAAGAGGATTGACCAAACTAATGTTTGCGGGCAATCCATGAATTTTTATTTTAATCATAGTCGATTCAAACAAACCCCACAACCTTAAGGGGTCGTTTGGTTGGGAAATAAGTTATCCCAGGATTACTTATCTTGGGATTAGTTATCCCATCCTCCCACAAGGATAAAATACACTGTAATCCCAGGATTAGTTATACGGCAATTTTATCCCAACCAAACGTGGGATAAACTCATTTCAATATAATCCCGATATTATTTAACCCTTATCCTCGTACCAAACGAGCCCTAAGTATAAAGCAAATCATTAAGGCTAACTTACTTAAACAACTGTAATTTGGACGCTTCTAACAAGGTATAGCTATAGTTTAGCTAATTACGGCTCCTAACTACTAATTCCTTGCCATAGGGTGTATTCCGTTGTATTTAATTCGGTTGTATTCATTTGTACCTACTTTTACACTATATTCAATATACTGTATTCAATTCGGCTATATTCAAACAACAAAAATTCAAAAAACAAAAATACAGAGATATTCGACTGTATTCAAATCACTGTATTCATTCGTAAGTAATTTTACACTATATTCAATTTGGTTGTATTCAAACAACAAAAATTCAAAAAATACATGCGAAAGCACAAAAAAAAAAAAAGAATCTCATTCGAAATACAGAAATACATGCAAAAACACCAAAAGATATGTTGTATTTACACTTAAAAATGAAGAATAAGAATCTCATTCGAAATACAGAAATACATGCAAAAACACCAAAAGATATGTTGTATTTACACTTAAAAATGAAGAATACACTCAAATCCGCCCAGATATGATAAATACAAGAAATAAATTACACTCAGATCTGGAAAAAATACACTCAGATCTAAAAAAATCGGTCGGTTGACCATGAATTCCAGCCAGAGATGACGACTCCCTCGTCGCCGGCGGTACTCAGCCATCCATACATCCTTCTAGGGTTCTATCATCCCCACAACCCTCTCTCAACCACGATGCAACCAGAAAATTCCATGGTTCCACCACCACATCGTCGGTACTCAACCATTCATACATCCTTCTAGGGTTCTTCCGTCCCCACAACCCTCTCTCAACCGCGATGCAACCAGCGAATTCCATGGTTCCACCACCATAGTAGCAGCAATTGGGATATTATTACCAGCAACCACCACAGCAGGGTAGAGTTCCTGAGGCCTTCAAGTTTTAATTTGAACAATTGACTCTCATTGCTTCTTCAGATTATTATGGGTTGTTCGTGGTGGAGTTGACCGGACTTGGAATTTCGTTAGAGTAGCTCGGGCATGCTTGGAAAATGAGATGGTCAGATCTAGAATAAGGGAGAACAAGGAGACTTACTGTATTTTTCTCTCTAGTGTAGTAATCTTCTTTAAATATATAGTATAACTATGGTTGGTAATTAAATACATAGTATAGCTACGGTAGGTAATTAATTTAAATTATAGTTATTGTAGGTAAATACCTTTTCACGACCAAGTTTGACTAGTCGTGAAGGCACTAGCTCCCCCCGAGTCAGTAAGCCATCTGATAGTTCAATTTAAAAGAATAGAGAATAATAATAAAACGGAATGAGCATACAAGTCATTTTTAAGTCTTGAAATCTTTATATATCATAAGTGCGAAATTAAAGGTACATCAAACCCCCAAATCTGGTGTCACAGTACAGGAACCCACTAAGATAGAATAATACAAGTCTGAAATGTAGTTGGAATGGTTAGAAATGAATAGACAATAAAACAGGATTGAAGAGAATCCGTTTATAGCCTTTTCGGTGCTTTTGACCCTTTCCCGAGCTTGTTTAGCTTACATTTGACTCGAAGGGACTGTTGACATGCTTCCCAAAGTCCTTGGTTATGTTTTGGGTGACTTTGTGGGAAATTTGAGCTTAAAACGAAAAAGAGTTGACTCAAAGTTGACTTTTGGGTAAACGGATCTTTTTCGAAAATCAGTCGATTTTGAGAGGTTCGGATGGTCTTTTAAAACTTGTGTGTATATTTGTTTCATTTTTCAATGCACTCGGGTGCATTTTAGGACTTGGGTTGGGAAGTTGGTTTTGAGGTATCGGGGGTTGACTCGGTCAATGAGAACTCAGTTGGGAATTTCGAGGCCATAAGTGCGTTCGTAGCGTGTTTTTATGTATGTCTGCATATTTGGTATGAGAGCAGATGGCCTCGGGTGATAGTCGGGATTTTAGGTTGGATTTGTGATACTTGACAATTTCTGGTGTCTAGTGCCCGCTATGGCGGCACTAGGACCGCAGCAGCGGTACCGCTTTAGCGGTGACCCTACTGCTGTAGCGGTTTGTGTATTTTGGGTAAGACCGCAGAAGCGGTGCCGCTCAAGCGCTAAAGGGGGCGCGGAAGCAGGTGACGGGCAGTTAGATTCATTAAATGAGTGTTAAAAGCCCTAAGTCCCTCATTCATTACCATTCCGAAAATAGAGCTATTGGGAGCATTTCAAGGCATTTCTTGGGGAAAAATCATTGTGGTAAGTCCTTCCATCTTCTTTGATATTCCATATTCCATTAATCACCTTAGAAATCCATTATCACGCTAGTTTCATTGAGAGCTTGAGGATTGAAAGAGGGTCCAATGGGTTCTTCATTCTAGGCTATTAAATCTTTATTTATTGATTGGGTTAGCTTCATTAAGCATGTAATTAATGATTAGAATTTATTATTGCATGATTCCTTCCTAATTAGTGTCTAAATTATGGAATTGGAAGTTAGGGTTTATTCCCAAATTTGGGGGCTTTGCCTAGAATCAGAATTTAAGTGATTTTTTGGTTCTTCTAGCTTATAATTGATGGGAATTGATCACCTAGAACATTAATTTCATGTTGAGACCTATAGATTCCTTATTCCCTCCTTCTAGTTCATAAACCTCATTTTATAGGTTGGGATTTGGGTCTTGAATAGAAGTAATGTTTGAATGATGTTTCTTCTTGATTCTAATTTCATGATTCGGATATGTTTAGACTTCCATTATTTCGAGTCTCAAAGGAAGGGAAAGATTAAGGTTTGATTATTGGAGACTTTGATGTTCGGCTTCAGGTAGGTTACGATTTACCTTATCGTAAGACTTCGATTAGCGAAGCGTATGTTTAGATGATATTGTCGGAGAATGCATGTAAACCTTTGGGTATGAAGTTGGGTTGGGTATTGTCTTAGGTTGGGCCTTGTCGTATGATTTGGGGGCTAGCCACCCCGTTGTGTTATTGACTTATCTTGATCTAATTACTCATTGGCTCGTTGCCACGTTGAGACATTGGGTATTTGTGACTAGGGATATATCATGACTACGATATTGCGGTACTTTACTTGATTGATATTGAGATGAGAATTGTGATTCCATTGTGGCTTATTGTGTAGCCTTATTATTGATATCACTTGTGTGCCCTGTGTGGTACTGTTTGGGATTGAATTGGTTGTTGATATTACATTGCATTGTGTTCATATTCATTTCCATGATACATTGATATTACATGGTTATGGTACTGATGATGATAAGTGAGAGAGTGTAACCTCTGAGGTCTTTGCCGGAGAGCGTAAGAGAGAGATGAAAGTCCGTGATCTGAGGTCATTTTCAGAGCAGAATGAGTGTATGTTTCCCGAGGTCTCTTGCTGGGAACGAATGAGTGCTCGATGCCCGAGGTCTCTTGTCGGGATCAAGAGAGTGCTCGTGATTCGAGGTCATTTTTCGGAGCGAGTGGTACATTGACTTCGCGAGTCCCCCATGGGTTGTGCTGCCGAGATGTGATGTTCCATTATCGGAGTACAAGTGTACGGTGCATATGCATTGCATTCATCATACATACATTATTGCATTGCATTGTACCTTTCCTGTGATATGTTGTGATACATATACTAGTTCGGAATGATTATATTGAGACTTGGCACAGTTAGGCTTAGATGCTATAATATATGAGATGACTTATTGTGATACGATTGTGATATATTGGTTCAGATTGATTATACTGAGACTTGGCACAGTTGGACGTAGATGCTATAACATAGGTGATGACTTGTACCATGGATATGGATTCATGTTGACTTGTACTTTGTTGGTTTACATGTTTATCTCGCTTTGTTGTCTTTATATACGTTAGATAGTCTTAGTCGGCCTATGATACCTACCAGTACTTGTTGTTTGTACTGACCTCCACTTGCTGCATTCTTTTATGAATGCAGATTACTAGGTGGGATCTTGTTTTACACCTCGTGGCTGATATTCGAGGATTGCTGATTCGAGTCTCTTCAGGGTGACCATGAGGACGTTCGTTGCCCGAAGACTCCTCCATTTATTATGTCTTACTTTCCATTCTGAGACATGCTTTTGACACTATTATGTATTATTACTCAGACTTGTAGTATTTGGATTTAGATGCTCTTGTATGACAAGACCAGATACTGGGGTGGATTTCATTTAGTTCTACACTTATTTATATGATTATCGTGAGACTTACATTATTACTTTCTTCAGATATTTTCTTCTATTAATTGTGAATGTTGAGTTAAGGGTTCGCCTACCGAGGTGGGAAAGGTAGGTACCCGCACAACAACAACAACAACAACAACAAAAAGCCCTGTATAATCCCACCATGTGGGGTCTGGGGAGGGTAGAGTGTACGCAGACCTAACCCCCACCTTGAAAGGTACGTACCCGCACGACTTAGTGAAATTAGGTCGTGACAATCCGGTGCTACAAATCCCATGGTGGCTCACCCTGAACTCTTGATGGTAATCTCTTCAGCGTCCAGCAAACTCTCTAACAGCACTGGTACCCGGCACAGAATCTGCACACAAAAAGGTGCAGCAAGTGTAGCGTAAGTACAAAAACAACGGGTACTCAGCAACATCGTCGACCGACCCTAGATAAAATGGAGACGAGGGCTGGTCTTCGAATACTACTACTACACTTAGCCGCCATTAGTCCGAGATACATAATAACACGAAAGATCAAGTATTTAGCCCACAAAGATAATAAACAATCCAAAACAGCCCAATCAACAAGAATCATCGATAACAGTTAAAGTATGAATGCAATGCAAGGCTTTTATTTCCATACCCGGTACACACACGTTCTAACATTAACGAATCGTGACTCATGGGGGACTCGCGAGGTGCATATACCACCCGGAATATTACATCTCCCAGATCACTTCGATCCTTAGTCACATTCGGCTCCAAATCTCATAACTTAGCCCTGTAGTCTCCATATACCTATCTCTTAGCCAATCGACTAAAAAATCATCATCACTCCGTCCGGAACCACAATTGTATCCTCAATAATAATAGACATAAGATACAAAATAAGTATGAATATGACATGCAACATAATAAGAAGCAGGAGTATACAACAAAGATTCCATTGAGATTAGCATAAGTCATAAAGGTCCCACCTTAGCTTCTTATTCACTTTTAATGAGTATTTGGGAGTGATGTACCGTACACATATCACATAATACAGACATATAATCAAAAGACAGAAAGTATGGCATTCAGACCAACTATAGAATTTAAGTACACAATTTCCCATATCATGGCACTGGTACCCGATACAAGTGCTCGTCACCTCACGAGTATCGAGACCCCCTTAGTAACCCCATTATCCCTCTTAATTAGGTTCATTTAGACCAACCGTGACGCTTTATATAAGGTACGAGGTCTCAACTTTCCTGAAAATAGGAGTTCGAATCACAAAGCCTGCTTGCCTTTACGTACGGCCTCCGAATGGTTCCAATCTAGTCAAATATGGACTATACATTAGAACACGAGTCTATCGGTACCCATAATGACATAGAATAAATCCAGACCCAAAACGATACCAAAATAGGATTCCGAGTAAAAAAGGGCAAAATAGGAAATTTAGTCCAAATTTGGTCTACATGTGATCTATAGAACCTAGACACCAAAAATAAATCAAATCCATCCACTAAATCATGCTTAATTGAAGAATCTCCTAATTTAAGCCTAGGGTTTCAAATCCCTAATTCACCTATCTTAAATCAAGAATCTTAGCATGAAAAGCTTTACTAAACTATGGATTAATCATAAATAGATGGTTAGAATCTTACCTACAAGATGATCCTTGCACAATCTCTCCAAGTCTCCCAAAACCGAGCTTCTAAGTGAAAATATGAGAATGAAAGGTGTAGGTTCGAAGTTAGAATTTAATATCTGATTTATGCCCAATGATCTCGCAGATGCGGCCAAGGGCTCGCAAATGTGGCCTCACTCCTGTGCCTTTTCCTTTGCATCTGCGGACCAAACGCCGCAGAAGCGACCACGCATCAGACACCATCAAAATCTGGTGTTTCACGCATTCACCTTGAAATCCCGAGACTCATCCTGAACCTCCCGGATATAAACCAAGTATGCAAACCACTCTAAATAAACGCTACAAACTCATCCGCGCCCTCGGACTTTCGAAAAAAGATCATCTTGGCCCGGTCAACCCCAACGCCCAAAATCAACTTTCCAACCAAAAGACCAAAATGCCCCCGAGCCCCTCAGGAATCGAACTAACTACTCTACCAAGTTATAATCGACATTCTAGACCTAATGGAATCGATGGAATCCCCAAAAAGTCTCACTTAAGAATTCTCAAAAACTACAGTTTCTCCTTTCAAATACATCCGAACACCTCAGGAGTCTTGCCACCCATCCCCACAAGTCAAATACACTCTAGAGAAGCTAGGGGGAGGGTCCACAGGGGTAAAATAGGCAAAATAGCAAAACAGTCAAAACGACCTAACGGGTCGTTACATACCTCTTAGATGTTATTTCCACCATGTAAAATTTCCAATCACTAACGAACTACCAAACACCTTTAGAATTCCTTCTCCAAAAATATTAGGCTTCATTTTATCATGACCCAGATTCCTAAAGCCCAACAACACCCTTGTCGAGCGAAACACAATTAGAGAATGAAAAGCGACAAAAAAATGCCTCTAGAGTCAAGACTATCTTAAAAGGTTTAAATATACCCTTCATACACCTATTTTGCTAAACATATCTCCTCGCTCACCTTTTTGGTTCATTTGCCCTTAAAACTAACAGACCTCTTATTTATTTATTTATTTCTTAATTATTATTTTTTTAAAAATTCTCTTTTTCTTTTTAAAGTGCCAATTGAGGCTAAGATTTGTCTTACGCTCAGGTATAAATTCTTTTTAATTATTATTTATTACATGTCATATTCCTATTACACGAAATTAAAACCAAATATACCCAACTTTGTCAGAAAACATACAAATTATTTTATTTGCTCACAACAAATTATTTTAATTTGTTCACCACAAAAATAACAAAAAATAAAATTGTTATTATAGTTGTTCACCCAACTTTGTCATAAAACATACAATTATTTTATTTGATTAACACAAAAACAAAAAAAATAAATTTAATTTGATATGAACAAAAACAACAAAAAATAAACTTAAGGTTCATAAAATTAATTTGTTATGAATGAAAACAACAAAAATTTAATCATTTTTCTTGCTGTTTTTGTGGTGAACAAATCAAATAATTTGTTAAGAACAAATAAAATAATTTGTATGTTTTATTAGAAAGTTGAGTATGTTGGGTTTTAATTTCATTCAATAGGAATATTACACGTAATAAATATTATACTTGAGCATAAGACAGATCTGAGCCCTAATTGTCACTTTAAAAAGAGACGAGAAAAAAACAAAGAAATAAAAAAAATTAAAATAATAATAAAAGGAGGTCTGCTAAGTTTTAAGGGAAAAAATGAGCCAAAAAGGTGAGTGGAGGGGTATTTTAAGCAAAATAGGTGGATGAAGGGTAGATTTAGACCTTTTGAGATAGTCTAACTAACCGTAATGTGAAAGACTTAAGTCTATTTATATTAGTCTTTCAAAAAAAAAAAAAAAAAAGCCTAATTACAAGAATGACCAAATTATAGAAAATAACCACTTGAGCATATTGGTAGTCTTGAGGTCTTCTTTCCATGCTTCATTTAAATTCTCTAAGCACATAATGGTTGGAAGTATGCTCCAAAGCCATTGATGACCTCTTTGGTTGTCATCACTTTCCTTATAAATCCACTTAAGCATGTTATGGACTTTAAAGTCTTCTTTAATGAATCTTCCATGGAACTTAAGATCTTTGAAGGTGATTGAAAGCTTTCATATCCATGATTGTCCACAACCCTTACACTTTATATTGACCTTAGTACCTCGATTTGCATGACAAATTGAAAAATAATAATCTATTAAGATCAAATATAATGACCTGTTTGGTCGTTTTAGGCATTTTCCTGTTTCGTTCCCAAATTACCCTTCTCGTAGTCTGTTTTCTGTATTTATGACTTGCGGGAATGGGTGACGCAGTTCCCGAGGCAATCGACCAGGTTTTTTTGTTGTTTTTGAGGATTTTAGAGATTTCTATGTTGAAGATGTGAAAAGAGTTAACCAAAATCAACACCGGGGGTATTTTTGTCAGTTTCATAGTTTCGTCGATTCCATTAGGTCTAGAATGTTAGTCGAGCCCTTGGTTCGGGTCCAGAGGCGCTTGGGTATGATTTAGGTTTTTGGTTGGAAAGTTGAGTTTTTGGAGTTAACCTTGGTCAACCCTGGGTTAAGATGACCTATTTTGGAAAATCTGAGTGCACGAGCGAGTTCGTAGCATCATTTACACTCAGTCTTCATATTTGGTTTATATTCGAGGGGGGGGGGGATTCCGAGTGAGTTTCAGATACCCATTCCAAGTTTGGGGGACGCCAGATTTTTCTGGACTCCAGTCATCTAGTTTCCTTCTTCGCGTGGCCCTCCTTGCGTTCGCAAAGAGAAGTGGAATTAGGCTTGCCAGGCTTGAAGTCTCGAGTTCGCGAAGGCCAAAATTTGTAGGTCAGGTCGCGTGTCACCGTTATCGCGATGAGGCTCCACGATCGCGATGAAGGAAATCACTGAACAATTATTTAATTCTGAAGAGCTCGATTTTAGTAATTCCAAGCTCCAAAGTCAAGATTCTTCATTGGGGTAAGATTATAACTCCCTTCTAGACTTTATTTTATGATTTCATCATAAAGTTTCATTTCTAATCCATGAACCCACTTAGTAAAATAAGGGTTTTCAATAAATTAGGGTTTTTAGCTAATTAGTGAAATTAAAGGCCAAATTGTGGTTTGATTCTCATGAAATTTAGGCTACTGACTATCTAGATTATGGGTAACATGATTTTGCACTCAATTTCCAGTTTTGCCCTTGGGGCTCAGGGTTGGTTATTTTGGGCTCATATTTGAGTTTGTTTCCAAGTATAGCAATAGGGGTATGGTTGGGTTCGTATGACCATATAGGTTACTAATTTGATCAGGTTGAGTTCAATTTATCGATAAATTACCGTTTTAACCTTCAGCTTAGATTTATTTTTTGAGGTGACTTTTTGGACCCAAATCCCTTTACGATTTATTGAGTATCCTTAGATCAATATTTTGACATAGAATTTATGCTTGTTAGAATTCGATCATTCAGAAGCACTTTGAAAGGGCAAAGCTTTGGCATGAGGGTTCGTGGCACTCGCTCGGCTTTGAGGCAGGCTATGGTTTATGTTTAGACTCCGATTGGAGAGCATATATCCTTTATATATATTGAAGGGGGTATTGGGCGTGATGGGGGATCCCACCTTAGTTACTATGATGAGAACTTGGATGGGTATCGATGTATTTTTGTGGACTGCTATTATATTTAGTCATTGAGACGGGGAATGCATATTAGGGCCGTCGGGCATGGTTGTGGTGATAAATCCACCAGTTTGGTATGATTGTTGTTTGTGTGAGCCATGAGAGCCATGAATGATTAAATATTTGCACTTATTTGTTGTTGTTACCTCATCACTCCATCACTTATACGAATTATGAAAGAATGATCTGTGCTAGTGCTTGAGCGGGAATATTTGAGTTGTCCATGACATACTTATCCTAATCCATCTCATCATATATGATTTATGAAACTTCTTATTATTGCACATATGCATTCATTCAACACACATATATATTTGGGATCGGGTTGCATGCCGCAACAGTTATATCTGGGATCAGATTGCATGCCGCAACAAACTTATTTGGGATCGAGTTGCATGCCGCAACAAGGTTCATAGACCTAGCGAGTCCGCCATGGGTCATGACTACGAGGCATAGCCCGTGTCGCGTGTGTCCCAGGTTTGAAATATGTCCATTTCATTGCATTGCATTGTATTCATGCCATCGTATTTCTATTGTTTCTCTACCTGTCCTACGTGCTATGTACTTATGTGTGTAGTGTGTTGTTGGTCTATGGGCATAGTTGGTGAAGTTAGGTTGGATTGTTGTGATGAGTATTTAGCTTCAATCTTTATATCCTATATATGTGTTTTCCTTTCGTTGTCGGCCTATGATGCCTATGATTACTAGTGGTTGTACTCATACTACACTTGTTACATCTTTTTGGGTGCAGATACCGCTCTGAGTTCTAGTTCTGGGCCTCGCTTTTGATCCGGAGGCAGTTGATTTTGGAGTTTCAGGGTGAGCCTTCAGATTCCATCCGCAACCCTGTATCTCCTTCTATCTCATTTCCTGGCTTTACTTCCTTTAGAGTTAGTTGTTACTTTTTAGTATTCCAGACTTGTAATAATATTTAGATGCTCTTGTACCAGTTTAGACCAGATTTTGGGATTGTAATTTATAAGTAACTTTCACACTTATTTATATATTCTAAGTATGTTAAGGAGTAGTTTATTGTATTCAAATTTCACATTTTCTCTTAAAAATTGATTAATGAATTGGGGATAGTTAGCCTACTGGGAGGGGACAGTGTAAGTGCCATCACGATCCGTGAATTGGGTCGCAAAAAGTTGGTATCAAAGCCCTAAGTTAATCGGTCCAATGAGTACAAGAGCAATGTCTAGTAGAGTTTTGCGGAATGGTACGTATTCGTCTGTATCTATCCTCGAGAAGCTATATGACATTTAAGAAACTTCCATTCTTTCACTCCTTTTGTGCTACTTCATTCAAATTGGTATCTAGATGACTCAAATTGGTATCTGATTTTATATTTTATTCTCTCATAGATGGTGAAGACACGTGCGACAGTTGCCAGGGATGAGACACCAACTCCTATAACTGAGGCCATGACATGTGGTCAAGGCAGAGGCCATGGTAGGTGTTGGGCCCTTGGAGCAGCACCGACCAGGGGTAGAGCACTAGTGGCTAGCCATGCCCGTGTTAGATCACCATATCTTGAGCCGGAGGTAGAGAGAGCATCATGATAAGCCATTTAAGGAGGAGATAGGGCCAGCCCAGGCTCCGCCAGAAATTATTGCTACACCTGTGCTTTAGGAGGCCATGGTGCGCATTCTAGGTCTTCTTGAGGGTTTGACCCAGGTGGCCACATTCTAGGCTACACCAGATGGGTCATATACCAGAACCATAGGACAGACTCCCGAGTAGTTTCAGACTTCTAGGGCACACCAGCTGCTGTTGTGGCTCCCCGTATTGATGAGATTCCATCACCTGATTTTGCTCGTCGACCATTCCCTGGGCCAGCTATGACCCGAGGTGAGTAGAAATTGTTCAACCACTTCATTAGGATGATGCCTCCCAGTTTCCATGGTACTCCCAGGAGGATGCTTATGAGTTTATCGTCAGTTTTCATGAGGGGCTTCATAAGTTGGGGATAGTGGAGTTGCACGGAGTTGATTACGTCTTTTTTCAGTTGATGGGGGAAGTTATGTTGTGGTGGAGGTCTTACATTGATTGTCGACCAGCCGAGTCACCTCCTTTGACATGGACTCGGTTCTATCAGGTCTTTCTGCAGAAGTATGTCCCTCACAGTTTGAGAGATCGGAGGAGGGATAAGTTTTCGACCTTAGAGCAGTGAGGATTATCCGTCGCAGAGTATGAGTCTTGATTTCACGCTTTGGCCCGTTTACAGTACTATTACTTCCCACTGAGGCAGAGAGGGTGATACGATTTGTGAAGGATTGATCCTTCCCCTTTGGTTGGCGAATTTACAGCTAGTAGCTTCTGGGGCTACGTTCCAGACAGTAGTAGATCATGCGAAGGATGTTGAGTCGGTGCGAGGACAGGCACAGGGGAGTAGTGGCGACAAGAGGGCTCACAAGTTTGGTAGTTTCAGTGGCTCTTCTTCTAGAGGTTGGAGACATTATGACAGAGGCCCCCAGCATCATTTCAGTCATCCTATCCAGTCAGCACTCTAGACTTCAGCAGGTGGTTCTTGTGGACATAGTGGGTACAGTGCCGGGTACAGTGGTTTTAGTTCGGGACAAACATCCCCAGGTTCTTATTCCCACATTCACACCGTGGATGGCACACGGGATCTTCTATGACAGTTCAGTAGCCTATGGCTGGTAGGGCATGTTTTGAGTGTGGTGAGATAGGTATACTAGGAGCGATTGTCCTAGGTATAGACAAAGTGGGGCCCAACAGAGTTCCCAAATTTAAGCACCTAGGCCTCCAGCACCTCCAGCTAGAGGAAGAAGATATTCTGGTAGAGGGGGTTCACATGTTGGTAGAGGTGGAGCTCAGTCTGGTAGAGGCGGTTCTCAGTTTGTGAGGGGTGGAGCTCAGGCAGGCCGTGGTGGTACTCTGTCTGAGGGCGGACGTGCCCATTTCTATGCTTTTCCTGGTAGACCAGAGGCCTAGTATTTTGATGCGGTTATCACAGGTATTATTTCAGTTTTTCACTGGTCAGCTTCCGTCTTATTTGATCCGGGTTCTTCCTTCTCTTATGTGTCCACTTATTTCTCTATGGGTTTAGATATGTTTTGTGATTTGGTTGATGTACCTATTTGAATCTCTACCCCTATTGGTGATTCTGTGATAGTAGATCGGGTCTATAGGTCTTGTGTTGTTACATTTATGGGATACAACACTTAGGTGGATTTAGCTATTCTGGATATGGTACATTTTGACATCATTCTGGGTATGGACTGGTTATCTCCTTATCATGCGATTTTGGACTATTAACGCCAACACAATCACGTTGGCCATGCCTAGTATTCCTAGATTAGAAGTGGAAGGGTACTCCTAGCCCTGCACCCAAGAAGATTATATCGTTCCTTCGGGCGAAGAAGTTGGTGGATAAAGGATGTTTAGCATACTTGGCTCATATCCATGATACTAGCATGGATACTCCTTCCCTTGAGTCGGTACCAGCAGTTAGTGAATTTTCAGAGGTATTCCCCACAGATTTGCCTAGCATGCCACCTGACTGAGATATTGACTTTTGCATTGACTTGGAGCCAGACACTCGGCCTATTTTTATTCCACCCTACCGTATGGTTCCAGCAGAGTTGAGGGATTTGAAGGAACAGTTGCAGGATTATTTGAGCAAGGGATTCATTAGACGTAGTGTTTCCCTTTAGGGTGCTCCTGTTCTGTTTGTGAAGAAATATAGTACTATGCGGATGTGAATCAACTATCAACAGTTGAAAAAGGTTACAATCAGGAACAAGTATCAGATACCCCGCATAGATGACTTGTTTGACCAGCTTCAGGGTGCGTCGGTCTTCTCGAAGATCGACTTGAGATCGGGTTATCATCAGTTAAAGAATAAAGAGAAGGATATTCCGAAGACAGCCTTCAGGACTCGCTATGGTCACTATTAGTTCTTGGTCATGTATTTTGGGCTTACCAATGCCTCCGCAACTTTTACGGATTTGATGAATGGGGTTTTCAAGACCTATTTGGATTCCTTTGCGATTTTCTTCATCGATGACATCTTAGTTTATTCTCGTAGCAAAAAGGATCATGAGAAGCATTTGAGGATCGTGCTTGGTTTGTTGAAGGAGAAAAAGTTATATGCTAAATTTTTGAAGTGCGAGTTTTGACTTAGCTTTGTGGCTTCTTGGGGCATGTAGAGTCTAAGGATGGCATCACGGTGGATCCTAAAAAGATTGAGGCAGTTAGAGATTGGGCTAGGCCCAGTTCAATGACTGAGGTTAGGATTTCGTGGGTCTTGTGAGTTATTATCGGTGATTCATGAAGGGGTTCTTATCTATTGCTTCCCATTTGACTCGGTTGAGTTAGAATAATATAGTTTTTCAGTGGTCTGATGAGTGTGAGGAGAGCTTTCAAAAGCCCAAGGCTTTATTGACTTCGGCTCCGATCTTAGCTTTACTGATTAAGGGAAAGGATTTTATGGTTTATTGTGATGTTTACAGATTGGTTTGGATTGTGTGTTGATGTAAGATGGAAAAGTGATAGCTTATGCTTCGAGGCAGTTGAAGGTGCATGGGAAGAACTACCCCACTCATGACTTAGAGTTGGCAACGGTAGTTTTTGCCTTGAAGATTTGGAGACACTACCTATATGGAGTTCATTGTGAGATGTTCATGGATCATCGTAGTCTTCAACATGTGTTCAATCAGCGAGATCTAAATTTGAGGCAGTGTAGGTGAATGGAGTTGCTCAAGGATTATGACATTACCATTCTTTATCATCCAAGCAAGGCTAATGTGGTAGCGGATGCGTTGAGCCGGAAGGCGGTGAGTATGGGTATTTTGGCGCGTTTGATTCTTGAGGAGTGTCCCTTGGCTATAATGATCAGTCTTTGGCTAATAGTGTAATGAGGCTGGATATTTCGAAATTGGACAAGGTTCTGGCTTGTGTAGAGGCGAGGTCGTCACTTTTGGAGCAGATTAAGACGCAACAATTTGAGGATGTGAACTTGTGTAAAATTCGGGATAAGATGTTGAGAGGGGAGGCTAAGGAAGCGATTCTTGATGGCGAAGGGGTTTTGAGAATAAAGGGGAGTGCTTGTGTTCCTCGTGTGGATGGTTTTATTAGGTTGATGATGGGGGAGGCTTACAGTTCTAGATATTTCATCCATCCTGGCACTACAAAGATGTCTTGTTATTTGAAGCAACATTATTGGTGGGGTAGGATGAAGAGGGATATAGTGGAGTTCGTATCCTAGTGTTTGAATTGCCAGCAGGTAAGTATGAATATCAGAAACCGGGTGGTATGACTTAGAGGATGTCTATTCCAGAGTGGAAGTGGGTAAGGATAGCTATGGAATTTGTGGTAGGGCTACCGAAGACTTTGGGCAAGTTTGATGCTATTTGGGTTATTGTGGATAGATTGACCAAATCTGCGCATTTCGTTCCGGTTCAGACTACCTACAAATCGGAGAAGTTGGCGAAAATCTACATTAGGGAAATTGTTCGGTTGCATGGGATGCCCATTTCTATCATTTCAGACATAGGCACTCAGTTCGCTTCCCATGTATGGAGGACTTCGCAGAAATAATTGGTGACTAGTTGGATCTTAGTATAACATTTCACTTGCAGACGGACGGTCAGTCCGAGCAAACTATTCAGGTGTTAGAGGATATGTTGTGGGCTTGCGTGATTAATTTTGATGGTCATTGGGACCAGTTCTTGCCCTTGGCAAAGTTCGCTTACAACAACAGTTATCACTTGAGTATTGAAATGGCTCCATTTGAGTCTTTGTATGGTAGGAGATATCGCTCCCCGATTGGTTGGTTCGGTGCATTCGAGGTGAGACCTTAGGGTACTGATTTGTTGAAGGATTCCTTGGATAAGGTGAAGTTGATTCTGGAAAAGCTTCTTGGATAAACACGCGGTCGGAAGGTTCGCGATATGGAGTTCATGGTTGGTGATCAGGTTCTATTGAAGATGATGTGATTCTTCGAGTTAACAAAGAACCAATCGACCAGGATCTTATTCTTGAAGCGATTGATGGGCAGAATTCAAGAAACAGACGTAAATCAGGCTATACCTCTCGAAATTATGTGATTTCAAGACGAGGAGAAAGATGACGATTTGAACTATAAAAATAACTATTGAATGGTTTAAATCAAGTAAGTATTAAAGGCGGAATGATGGAAAGAAAATTAGGGTTCTGGATATGAACTAGAATGAATTTTAATCAAGAAACGCGTTCTTGAATGATCAAGAACAAATAAAGTTCCTAAGTCACCACTTGAAATCAACTTACGTGATAAAGAAACATCACACGCTATTGAAAACAAGATAAAGACTATCACCACCTTGCTTGGAACCAAAAACAAGGATAAAGAACAAGAAATAGAGAAAATAACTCTATTACAAAACTTAGGTTTATGCTAAAAATGTGAATAGTGTTTAACAAAGAATAAGAACCCTTTATATAGGCCTAGGGTCTTTTCTTTGATGACTACAAATCCCTATTCTACTCTAGAAAGGAAATAGCTAAAAACAAGGAAAGTAAAATCCCTATTCTACAAGGAAAAGAATAAAGAAAGCTGAATCCTACTAGATCTAGGATAAAAGTCCTACTAATGATAGGAAATTAAATCCTACTAAAATATAAATCAAGAAACAAGAAACCTATTTAGAAAAGGATTCAAGAAACAAGAATTGGAAATAATCTTCAAACTTGAGCTTCTTGGACTTTTCTTTTTCTTGAATTTCAGTCTTGTGTTTCTTGATTTTCTTGAATTTCTTGATATTCTTCATCTTTCATCAGAAGATTTCGCCTATGAAGGGTGTGATGAGATTTGGGAAAAAGGGTAAGTTAAGTCCGAGGTTCATTGGTCTTTTTGAGATCCTTCGGCGTGTTGGTAAGGTAGCCTATGAGTTGCCATTGCCACCAGGATTAGCGGGTGTTCACCATGTTTTTCATGTTTCCATGTTGAAGAAGTACCATTAAGACGGGTCTTATATAATTCATTTAGACTCAATGTTATTTGATCAGAATCTGTCCTTTGAGGAAGAGCTGGTGGCAATCTTGGATAGACAGGTTAGAAAGTTGAGGTCAAAGGAGATAGCTTCAGTAAAGATACAGTGAAAGCACTACCCAGTTGAGGAGGCTAATGGGAGACCGAGGAGGATATGCATAGTAAATACCCCCAACTCTTTATTGATTCAAGTACTTTCCCTTCCTTTTGTTTTTCATTCGAGCACAAACGTTTGTTTAATTGGTATCTGATGTAACGACCCGTTTGGTCATTTTAGGCACTTTACCATTTCTTTCCCAAATTACCCTTCTCGTAGTCTCTTTTCGATATTTATGACTTGTGAGGATGGGTGATGTGGTTCCACAGGCAATCCGGTGGGTTTTTGGTTGGTTTTTAGGATTTTAGAGTTTTCTAAGTTGAAAAAGTGAAAAGAGTTGATCAAAGTCAGCACCGGGGCTATTTTTATCATTTTCGTAGTTTCGTCGATTCCATAAGGTCCGAAATGTCATTTATGACTTAGTTGAGCCCTTGGTTTGGGTCCCGAGGTGCTTGGGTATGATTTGGGTCCTTCTTTGGAAAGTTAGAGTTTTGAAAGATTTGGAGTTGACTTGGTCAACCTCGGGTCAAGATGACCTCTTTTGGAAAATCCGAGTGCGCGAGCTGGTTCGTAGCGTCGTTTACACTTAGTTTACATGTTTGTTTTGTGTCCGGGGGGGGGGGGGGGACACCAAATTATGGTGTCTAGTCATCTGGTTTCCTTCTTCGCGTTTGCGAGGAAGGGGCCGCGTTCGCGAGGTCGCGATCGTGTGGCCCTCCTCGCTTTTGTGAAGATGAGTGGCATTGGCGGCCCAGGCTTGAAGCCTCGCGTTCGCGAAGGCCAAAATTCTTGGGCCGGATCGTGTGTCATCGAGATCGCGGAGCCTCCGCGATCTCGATGAAGGAAATCACTGAACAATGATTTAATTCCAATTTTTCTATGGGAGACTTCATTCTCAAATATTTTAAGTTATAGAGCTTGGTTTTGTGTAAATCCAAGCTCCAAAGTTAAGATTCTTCATTGGGATATGCTTATGACTCCCTTCTAGACTTTATTTTATGATTTCATCATAAAGTTTCATTTCTAATCCATGAACCCACTAAGTAAAGTAAGGGTTTTTCAATAAATTAGGGTTTTTAGCTAATTAGTGAAATTGAAGGCCAAATTGTGGTTTGATTCTCATGAAATTTAGGCTATTGACTATCTAGATTATGGGTAACATGATTTTGCACTCAATTTCCAGTTTTGCCCTTAGGGCTCGGGGTTGGTTATTTTGGGTTCATATTTGAGTTTCTTTCCAAGTATAGCAATAGGGGTATGGTTGGGTTCGTATGACCGTATAGGTTACTAATTTGATCGGGTTGAGTTCAATTTATTGATAAATTACCGTTTTAACCTTCGGCTTAGATTTGATTTTTTGAGGTGACTTTTTGGACCCGAATCCCTTTACAATTTATTGAATATCCTTAGATCAATATTTTGACATAGAATTTATACTTATTAGAAGTCAATCATTCAGAAGCACTTCGAAAGGGCAAAGCTTTGGCGTGAGGGTTCGTGGTGCCCGCTCGGCTTTGAGGCAGGGTACATTTTATGTTTAGACTCCGATAGGAGAGCATATATCGTTTTTAAATATTGAAGGGGTATTGGGCGTGATGGGGGATCCCACATCAGTTACTGTGATGAGCACTTGGGTGGGTACCTGTGTATTTGTGTGGGTTGTTGTTATATTTAGTGATTGAGATGGGAATGCATATTAGGGCCTTTGGGCATGGTTGTGGTGATAAATCCACTGATTTGGTATGATTGTTGTTTTTGTGGGCCATGAATGATAAAACGAATTGTGAAAGAATGATCCATGCTAGTGCTTGAGTGAGAATATTTGAGTTGTCCGTGATATACTTATGCTAATCCTTCTCCTCATATATGATTTATGAAACTTGATATTGTTGTACGCATGCATTCATTCAACACATGTATATTTGGGATCGGGTTGCACACCTCAACAGTTATATTTGGGATCGGGTTGCATGCCGCAACATACATATTTGAGATCGGGTTGCATATATATATATATATATATATATTAGGATCCGGTTGCATGCCGCAACAAGGTATATGGACCTCGCGAGTCCCTCATGGGTCATGACTACGAGGCATAGCCCGTAGCTTGTGTGTACCAGGTTTGACATATGGCCATTGCATTGCATCGCATTGTATTCATACCATCGTATTTCTATTGTTTCTCTACCTGTCCTACGTGCAATGTACTTATGTGTGTTGTTGGTCTATGGGCATAGTTGGTGAAGTTGGCTGAATTGCTGTGACGAGTATTTAACTTCAACCTTTATATCCTGTATATGTGTTTTCCTTTCGTTGTCGGCCTATGATGCCTACGAGTACTAGTGGTTGCACTCATACTACACTTGCTGCATCTTTTTGGGTACAAATACCACTCCGAGTTCTAGTTTTGGGCCTCACTTTTGATCCCGAGGCAATTGATTTTGGAGTTTCAGGGTGAGCCTTCAGATTCCATCCGGAACCCTGGATCTCCTTCTATTTCATTTCCTGGCTTTACTTCCTTTTGAGACAGTTGTTACATTTAAGTATTCCAAACTTGTAATAATACGTAGATGTTCTTGTACAAGTTCAGACCAGATTTTGGATTGTAATGTTTAAGTAACTTCCTCACTTATCTATCTATTCTAAGTATGTTAAGGAGTAGTTTATTGTGTTTAACTTTCATATTTTCTCTTAAAAATTGATTAATGAGCGATAGTGTATGTGCCATCATGATCTGCGAATTGGGTCGTGACATCAAAGTCCTAACTTAGCTCAGTTCAAACAACGTTTTAACCCTCCAACACGACTTTTCCATGTTCGGAATCCACCAAACGGCCAAAATTAATTCAATTCAAACGACCACTTCATGATGTCAAATAAAGTCATTGGACTCAATTTCATTATTTAATACCTGATTAGTCAAAGTCACCCTGGCCCCACATCATCAAATCCCAAAATAAAATTTAAATATGAGATAACCATATCCAAAACTATGCTTAGATTTCCATTTACGGTGCAATGAGTTTCCCAAATATCAGATTTAAGGATTCTAGGTTACGCATAAAATCCCCAATTTCCACCATTAAATTTCACATTTTAATGGCTAATCATCAAGTAAATCCACGGTATAAACTCAAGGAGATATTTAGAACACTTACCTCAATCAAGTAGATGAAATCCCAGTCCAAAATCTCCCTAACCTGAGCTTACCCAGTCCAAAACTGTGTTTTGAAAGGCGGGGGCGTGAGCCAGGGCGTTTTACTTAGTATGAGATGAGGCGCAAGCCCCGAGGTCATGAATCTTTAAATTTTTAATTTATAATATAGTAAAATAGTATAATGACACAAAAATTAAAATATATATAAATAGTACTTTTAAAAAATTAATAACATGATTAAAGAAACTCATAGAAAGCAAAGCTGCTACCATGATTTTACAAGTATAAATAATTGCAATGATTTAAAAGTTATTATGAGATACAAATCATTTTAACCCCTTAACTTTCAAACAATAAAAAAATCACAATTTCTAAAGCATACTACTATCATATATACTCTACAATTTACCTCCTTAAAAGAAAATAATCAATAAGCTTTATCAAATTATAATTAAAACATCACTCCTTCATGAATAAAAATAAAACTATTTTCAAATAGCAAAATAATAAACTATGATAATTTTGAGACACATGACAAAAACGTGAAGACTAATGGCAAGTGAAGATGTAAAATTCGGATATATATTTTAAAAGAAATGTTAAGTGATGTTCACCCTTGCAGTGTTCTCAAATAGTAAATATGCAATACTACAGTTGATTATTTGAGTTATTCTCAATCGTCTTATTTCTATAGAAGAAGCAAACTATTAAGTATCATTCATTTAATAAAGAATTTTTCAGGGTCAAATAATGTTAACCGGGGGGAATTTGACACATAATTTGTGTAAGAACTCTTAGGCGAACCCCGAGCGTTGGGCGTTAGGCGAGTTTAGGGCGTACAATTGGGCGCTTAGGGCGTAAGCCCCACATGTAAGCCTCGAGGTGTTTTGCCTTTGCCCCGCCCGGAAGCTAGCCCCAATACGAGTCCTGGAACTGCCTTTTAAAACACTGATCCAAAATAGCAGAAAACAATGTTGGCACACGTACCTAGGTATTTATACCTCGTCTTGGATGGACACGCGACTTTAATCTAGACTCCTATTGACAAATACTGGAGGGGCAAGTACTACAGGGATCCAGACCCGAAAGAACGACGTAGTTGAAAAATAACTCATTAGATCCTTCCATCACCATCTATTAATAGAAGTGGTCATTTACTATCAATCTTTAATATACATTTTTCATTCTCCTACCAAAGACCGAAAAATAATATTTTGGAAAATATTTTGTAAAAATAAGTCATTTTTGAAAAATGATTTCCATCATACAAAAAACACTTATTAAAGAACAATTTCAATTGCAAATTGTATTTGCCGTTTGTCATTATGTAAGCTACATGCCTGTGTGCATGCTTGAAATTTTCAGACGATACACTACGTATAGAAATTAAATTCAATGCACATGAACATGTCATCGCATACGTAGATGATATGAACATTTAATAGTAACAGCCAAAAATTTCTATGTTATCAATCTGTTCATTCTTTAAGAGCCCGTTTGTTTTGTATGTAGTTGATAAGTATTACGTTTACTTGTACATTATACAAAGAATAAATTTTCACTTTTATTTGTTCTCTGTAGCATATCAAGAGAAAGATAATTTTGTTTTACTCTTAACATTAATTATTCATTTCTAAATTATTTTTCAAGTTTGTGCACTAATTAATATGAGTATTATGATAAAATATATAATTCATTTTTTTTGAAACTGGTAACTGTAAAATATAAAATTCATTTATTCATCCTTAAAGGACGTGCAAAGTTAAAAAATGGACAAGTAAAAGTGAACGGAGCGAGTACGTTCTAAAAGTACTTTAAGTTGTAAATTCCTATTTAAGATATGATATACTAGTTAAGATATGATATACTAATAATTCTAAGAAGAAACACCACACTTGTATCTAAAAATCAGCCTGAGAATATCTGACTTCGTAAGTCATAGTAAATTCTCATTCTTTTTCTAATTTTAACTATTCATAAATTTTTGACTTTTGAGATGAGAATTGACCGAATGGGATGAAACACGGCTTCAACAGGCAATTCAAAGTTTTGGTGACGTCCATTTGATTCAACTAGCTCCTTGCCTTAGCTCTATATATATTGTTGAACGCCAGGTATTCAAGTGGTATTGCATTTTAATTCTCTGGTAAAACTTTCTTGGAAAACAAGAACTAGGAGTAATATTATATTGAAAATGAAGACCCTCAACAAATTTCATCTATCTAATGCTATTGTAATACTTCTCGGTTATATAATTTGTGAATTATTAACAGGCCAGTTAGTAATCATATTTCAGAGCAGTATGATCACGATCTATCTACAGGCTTGACCAATATTCAAATATGATTATTCCCTTAAGAACTCAAGTACTGTATTATAAAATTGATTTTTAAGAGACAATGTGTATATTCAAAACATTGCCGTACACACCAATGTTATAGCATGAAGAAAATTTGATTAGAGGGCTGGGTTACAAAACTTAGCGTCCAAATTAATATTATACCAAACAATCAATTCTAGCATATAGCAAAAAATGTTATCATACTATAACCAATCTGGTTAATAAATACACATATTAGTATGTTGCAAAAGCAAATTTGAAGAGCTGTCTCGAACCTTTTTCCACATGTTACTTTACAATAGCTTAAAACGGCGTCCATGTCAGCAATATTTGTATACTCGCTAGGCAATTAGACATTTCTTACTCTCTTCATTCCAATATAAATAAATTTCTAGCACTTTTTTTTATGGTTCAAAATAAATAAATTTTTCAAAATCTAAAAATAAATTAGCGAAATTATCCTTCTCTCTTTTAAGAATCTCAACATTGACTGTCTTTTATTTTAAGAAAAGTTTGATAACAATCAAAAAGATAATATTGACAAATTATCTTTAATTAATGTCTTTAATTAACTTTATTAAGGGATGTGCCACGTCCCAAAAATTTATTTATTTTGAAATAGGGGAGTATATGTATATCTTAAGAAAGCGCCAACACGATTTAGACCAACCGACAGTCTATGGGTGCCAGTAATGAAATAAATTTGAATTCTTTATTACACACCTTGGGAAGCTAATTATTAATTCATCATCAGAAGATAGATAGCCTCTTCTCGACATTATAACCGCGATTTTATATTCCTGTGCAAGTGCAAGTATTGCGTATTACCACATGCCGCATGTGCTTGATTCAATGTACTTTGGAACTTAAATACAATATATTTTAAGAGCTTAACGTTTTGCGACAGTTCCAAATAGGTTTTAACGAAACATAGTGTCCCAGAATGTAAAAGGAAAAACTAAATCGAACAAGTATTTTAAAAAAATCTTAGTACAACTTTTTTTTCAACAAAAAGTTTCATGGCCAAACGGGTGTTAGATTATTCATTATTGTATCCAATGATGTCACGCCTGTTATCATGTTGTCGTGCATAGATATGAATAATTTAGGTTTGTGGTCTAAACTTTTTGTTTGCTGAGGAATATAATTCAACACTTTCTTGGAAAACAATACATTTTCTTTACTAACTCCAATTAATGGTCTTACTTAAGAAACCACTTCTATTTATATACTCATATAGATCAAAGCACTCACTACCTATCCAAAAGTCAATAAAATCATACATATCATTGAGTGAGTGAAAAGAGAGAAAAAAGATGGAGTCAACTGGTTGTGAAGAAATGCACGAAATAGTCATAGTGGGTGGTGGCCTTTGCGGCCTTGCCACAGCTCTTGCTTTGCACAAGTACTTTTCTCTCTACCTTTTTTTCCCCATTCTTCTACTACTTTCTATAGCATTAGTATTAATCTTGTAATTTTTTGTCCTTCAATTTCTGTTACTATCTGTTGTTTTTTTTTGCTTCGATTATGGTATTATTTTGCTATTGTTACTGTTCCTTTTTCTAAATGATATGTAATGATTTCTCTATTATTTGTTATGTTTTCTTTACTGTTGTATTAAATTTTTTGAAAACTGCTTTGATATGGGTTATTTGAGCGATGGTCTTTCAGAAACAACTCTCTATCTCCAGAGATAGGGGTAAGGTCCATGTACACTGTATCCTCCACAAACCCCACCTGTGAAAATACACCGGATATGTTGTTATTATTGTTCTTCTTCTCTACTTTCTTTGGACAAGTTATAGTTAATATTAGTGTATTTTACTGAAGAAAGAATTTTTATTTTAGTGTATTTTACTGAAGAAAGAACTTTTATATACATAAAATAAAATGCAGAAAAGGGGTAAAGAGTGTGGTATTAGAGAAATCAGGAACATTAAGAGCAGCAGGAGCGGCTATAGGTGTCTTGCCTAATGGATGGAGGGCACTTGATCAGCTTGGTGTTGCTTCTCACCTTAGAACTACGGCTCTTCCTCTTCAAGGGTAAGATAGCTTTTTCCTCATTCTTTTTTACCCACTACAAAAAGAACTCGAATTAGATGTGAATTTTATCGCTAATCTATCGCTAAATTGCTAACAGATTTTTTTGATAATCAATGGCTAAACTTATCACTAATCCGTCGTTAAATAGGATTAGCGATGGATCTTGTTATTTAGCTACAGAACTTGTCCGTCGCTGATTTTTAAATTTTTTTCTACTCTACAGGACACGAATGACATGGACCGATAAGGGCAAAGAACAATACACACCAAACAAGTAAGTGAGATCTCCCTTTTTTTTTTCTGCACTTGAAAGAACAGAAAGTAATTAACATTAATCACTGTATAATTAAGGAATATTGGGGAGGTTCGGTGTCTGAAAAGGAGCGATATAGTTGAAACATTTGCTGACGCTTTGCCTCCGAAGACTATATGTTTTGGATGTGACATTGTGTCCATAGAAATGGATCCTCTAACTTCATTACCGTGTCTTCTACTTTCTAATGGAAAGCGTATTCGTGCTCAGGCACTCTTTCTTTATTCACTCTTTCCTCTTTATGTATAAAGTACCCTTTGGGATATCTTGCAAACTTAATTCTTGTGCCACAGGTGTTGTATTAGTATATGATGCGAAGTTGGTTCAAATGAATCTCTTTGGGCGAATATTTTTTTATTTTGCATATAGGTTAAAGAGTTTCATGTATATACAATTTGATGAATCTCCTCGACACTGGAAATTTCTGATATAGTGGTGGTAAGGATGGCTCAAAAGTATGCTTTAGGTTGTTGGTTCAAATCTCACTTGTGACACTCTAACACTCTTTTGAATCGGCTTGTTAGAATTCTTGGCTCGTTATCATAAATTTGGGTTACAGATTTTCATGAATTATGCATATGAATAATTCATATGTTAGGGTGTCATCAATTTTATGGACAGAGTAGCATTATGGAAGTCTCTGATTCACTTGATTATTACTTTAAGTAAAAGCTTACAATTATTTTTGTTCTTGACAAAAGACAGTTTAGAATTTGTTGTTAGAAACTTGCATGACAATAAGCTGAATTAAATTTACTTCTTTCACTTGCATATAGTTGGCTGCTGCTTATGAGGCACTAGTTTGCAGCATTTGATTCTATTATGTTTAAGTGATCGTTGCAGATTTTGATCGGATGTGATGGATCGAGGTCAATAGTGGCAAGTTACCTTGGGTTAAAGTCTGCAAAAACATTTCGAACTTCTGCAATCCGGGGTTTAACCAGTTATCCCAATGGTCACTCGTTTCCTCTAGAATTTGTCCGCCTCATAACTGGCAAAACCGCAGTTGGGAGACTACCAATCACTGATAAGTTGGTCCACTGGTTTATTGGTGTTCAACAGGGAACAGGTAATTCTATCCACTAAAACATTAATTAGTTGATGACACAGTCAATCCAATTGATGCAACATGTTAATGTGACTTCAATTTCGATACTTTCCATGAGCCCACAGATGATTTTTCTCTCTATCTTGTTTGGAATTTTAGGCGTATTTGTCATACCTCATAAATCTTAGTCCATCTTTCTTCTTTTCTATATCGGAAAATGGTTTAAAAATGTCATTCACATATTAGAGAAGTCTCAAAAATGTCCTCCTTCGACCTATCGAATTAAAATTTCTCTCTTTCCACCTTTCGGATAAAAAATGCCCTTCTTTCACCTATTGGATCAAATTTTCCCGTAGCATTCTTTTCAAGGCTAAAAATTGACCCGTCATTAACAACGCAATTATATGACATTTAAATAAATTTTAATTAAACACTTGACATGTGAAACAACTAAGAGTCATTTCTAATACGTTATGAACATTTTTTATGGCCAGTAGGTGAAAGAAGGGGTAAATTTGATCCAATAGGTGAAAGGAGGGTATTTTTGAGTCATTTCTAATACGTTAAGGACGACATTTTGACCCTTTTCATTTTTATATTGTCTAATTGATTGTGTGCCTTTTATTGCGGGTGATTAATTCATAATTCAACACTAGTTACAAATGTTTACAATTTGCACATTCAGATGCCAAGTTCCCACAAGATCCAGAACTTATCAAACAAAGAGCTCTTGAGGCAGCAAGTGGTCATCCAGCTGATGTACAAGAAATGATAGAAAGATGTGACCTGGATTCTCTATCTTTCACTCACTTGAGATATCGCGCACCATGGGACTTGATCCTTGGAAATTTTCGCGAAAAAACAGTAACGGTTGCTGGGGATGCAATGCATGTAATGGGTCCATTTATTGGGCAGGGAGGTTCAGCAGGAATAGAAGATGCAGTGGTTCTTGGAAGAAACTTGGCAAAGACATTAATGAATGGAAGTGGAAAAGTTGAAGAGGCACTGGATCAGTATGTAAAAGAGAGGAGAATGAGGGTGGTAAAACTGGCAACACAATCTTATCTAACTGCCCTTCTTGTTGAGAATAGACCAATGCTGATAAAATTTGTTGTCATAGCTGTTATGGCAGTTTTCTTCAGAAACCCAAGTGCTCATACTGGATATGATTGTGGTCTCCTTTGATAGCAAGTGTTTAGCCTGAATTTTTATTTTATTTTTTTGATTATAGAATCTGCATTTGTATCCATCTTTTGACATCATTTGTCGATGTACAGATAGATATATATGTTGATTTTTGTATATCCTCATAGTGTAGAAAATCTTCTGAAAGATTTGATCTTTGTTATCTATTCTTTTCCAGTCAATCTATTTTATGCAACTTTAGCCTAAATAATTGATTATCTTCCTCTAGCTGACATGGTGAATGATCAAATTTCCAAAAAGACATGCTCAATATACAATAGAAACATATTCAATATAAAATTTCCCAACAAAATAATACTTGACGTGGGATATTCTAAGTAAGAAGGTCAAACATCTATTAAGAGCCTTATAATGTTTCACACTACGTACTCATATATAGTTAATCAAGTTTCTAATAAGTTTTAGAGTACTGATAACTTTGCTGCCATATGTAAATTCAACAACATCTTGGCCTAAAGCTATCAAGCACTTTGTGCTAGTTCACGGACTATGGTCTTTGTCACGATCCAACCAGAGGGCCATGACGGGCACCCGGAGCTAACCTACCGAGTACCTCTAAGCATACATCTCATAATCATTTTTGGGTGGACCCCAAAGGCAGCTCATGGTTGTAATAACCTGTAAGGACATATACCATAACTTAATGGTGCATCTCTATATAATCATCAACAATTATGCTCGTCATCACCAACCGACAAGGCTACCGATATATTATACAATACTATAAACTGGTGGAGCTATAAAACATCTAATTGTACACACACGTCTACGAGCCTCTACATAAAATACAAATGATCATAAGGTCCAATACCAAATAGACTGCAGCTCCGAAGTAAGTGGAGTGCTCCTGAGAATCCGCTGATAGAACACCTACGGGTTTGATCCGTCTCCTTGCCTACCTGCGGGCATGAGCGCAGCGTCCACAAGAAGGGATGTCAGTACGAATAATGTACTGAGTATGTAAGGCATGAATAACAGCATAATATAGATATGAAAGGTAACATGGACTAAGAGAGATAACCTGTACATCTGGATGCCTCATAAGGCGAACATCATGCCTGCTTGGCTTTTCTTAGAAAAACGTTTCTCATATATATATATATAGAAACATAAAATAGTAGTGCTGCGGAACGTGCAACCCGATCCATAAATATATTATATTGCCACGGAACGAACGGCTAGATCCATAAATATATTATATTGCCGCGGAACGAACGACCCGATCCATAAATATATTATATTGCCGCGGAATGAACGGCCCGATCCATAAATATATTATATTGCCGCGGAACGAACGGCCCGATCCATTTATCCCATATATCCTGCGTCCGGGACGATATCTAACTGATCAGGTGGTTATGCGTATATAACGCCTACCCTTTTTCCCCATATCCCCATACATATGTATAAACATATATACATCATATGCATATATAATACAAATAGCATGCATGAGAGCCCAAATAAAAGCTACAACTTTATCGGAGTGACGTAAGGTCGGTAACCTCCGATTTATATTATGGAACAATCATCATCGCTATATCTCACCTTGAAGGAACAATAAGGTGAGATCAATAATAATAACGAAATCAAGGAATTCATGAAATAAACTCAATAATCTCATAAGAGCATTAAAATCATAAGCTTTGGAATTTCTAGAATTAAAATCATCATCATCATGTTCACCATAGAAAACATCTCATCTTTAGTATCATAAGAAGCTTTTAAGAATTATGAACTTCTATTCTAACTTTTGGAAGTAAGAAGGTTATGGAAGTATATATGAAATCATAGCATAGAAATCATGCCTTTTGAAAGAAGGGGACTAGCCTTAACATACCTGGACGCCTATTTCTCGACTTTCCAACTTACTTCCTGTCTTGCAATTTACTTAAGATCATTCGTAGTCTCGTAATCTACATATAAAATAATTCACACTACTGTTAGGCTCATCCTCATATGCTCGTCTTAAGCCTTCAATTTAAATCCATTTAGAATCTGCCAAAATTCGGGCAGCATCTCCCCTTTTTATATGCCTAGCCCGAAATCACAATCCAATCACCACTACCAATAACAACAATACCAACATCACAACAACATTATCAAAACCAATAGGCTCCATAAAATATCCCACACGATGTTTTCCAAGTTTCTTAACTAACCAACTTGTTATACGACTATTTAATAAATCTATCTCCATAAATAAACTGAAATTAATATTAATAAGGAGAGATTCATACCTTATTCTTGCTAGAGCAGCAATATCTTCAATATTTACTTTGAATCCAAGCTAATTCCAACGCAACAGGTATCTGATGCTAAGGAACCACACCAGAAGCATCTTATAACGATAATAATAACAAACAATGCCCCCATTCTTATTAATTAATCTAGTTATGAGGATTTAGATTAAGACTACCTTTAGCATGATAAGTAAGTGATATAAATAATAAACTGCAATATTCGCCATGCGTGGCAAAACCCACAAGCCAAGTAACGAATTGCACAACACTACCCACAATATAACACTTGTCTATGGAGCTTCTAAGAACAATGAGAATATTCTAGACATCGGGACGCAGTTTGAAACTGTCACGACCCAACTCGTGAGTCATGCAGACACCTATACTATCCTCCCTGGTGGGCGAACCCTTCCCTTAAACTACCTCATTTAACATTCAACAATGCGGAAGTAAACAAATACTAAACTAACAGTATTAATTTATAGATAAAATCAGTGCGGAAGTACTAAATACATAATAACCCAAGCATGGTCTGAACTCGTACAATAGCTCCTAAAACTCAATACATAGTCTGATAGAGAAAATACAGTCTCAGAGTAAGGAAAAGAAGACATGTATGTAAGAGTAGTCTCTATGCTGCAGATCTGGCAAGTAGCTCACCCTGGAATCTCCGGCCAGTGGCCTCGGGATCACTCGCGAGGTCGAGAACTGGAACCCTGAACGAACTCTGCACTCAGCAAAAAGTGCAATAGTAGTATAAGTACAACACAAGTACTCGTAGGCATTATAGGCCGACAACGATTATGTCACACATATAAATAGAAGAAATTAACAAGTAGAGTAGATAAGCATTCACATAAAGTCATGAAACATGTTCAAATATATATAGGATCAGATGAAGTGTATGAACTGCCAAGTAAACAACCAAAAGTAGATGAATGAATGTAAATGCAATGCAATGCATTGGCCAACTTTCCATAACCGTACACACATGCTAAGGGCAATGCCTCAAAGCCATGACCCATGGGGGACCCGCAAAGTCCATGTACCCTCGTTCCGGCAAATGACCTCGGACACGAGCACTCTCTCGCTCCGGTAAATGACTTCGGATCACGAACACTCATCTCGCTCAGGTAAAGACCTCGGATCACGAGCTTTTATTTCTTTTTTACGCTTTCCAGCAGAGACCTCGGAGGCTACACTCTCTAACTCATCATCAATACCAATCACAATCATATCAAATCAACCATATGAAATGTGAAATGCAGGCCATGCATGATGTCAACCTTAGCAACAAAACATGTTGTAATCTCAACAGTTAATTGCCATGAATTGCATATCAAGACTCAATTCGTCAACATTATTCTTCCTTTCCATGAGATAAGTGAGATATCAGGAGACAGGGATGAATATAAATAATTCACAAGTCTAACAAACATGTCGGCAAGCCCACATAACAATATCCATACCAAACCAGTGGATTTATCACCACAACCATGCCCGAAGGCCTATCATGCTTTCCCTGTCAACAGTTACTATCTACATATGTTTCTCTACTCGGAGTCTAGACATAAGTAAGCTGTAAGCTACCTCGAAGCCGAACAGGTGCCATAAACTAATCCACTTGAGCCTTGCCTTTCCGAATTGCCTCAGATCGATCAAAGTCTATCAAATATACTCTACATTAGATTACGAGTCTAAGGACACCCATATCGAAATACTTCTAAAACGACTCAAAAATAACCTCGGGCCCACAAGGGCAAAATCGAAAAAAATAAATTTACAAGCCTAAGTAGTCACAATCTCAAGTTTCATGCAATTCTAACTGAAAATGAGCTTTAATTTCATCAATGATAAAAAACCCTCAATTCTGGAGAAAACCCTCAATTCCCACAACAAGATTCTTGAATTAAAAGGGAGATTCAAGCTTAGGGACTAGTTACCCATTGATTAAATGTTTAGAATCTAATACATTTCTCAACAAAACCCATATTAGATTGAAGAAGGTTCAAAAATTCAACTTAGGGTTCATAACCCAAAATCCCCAACTCAACACATGATTTCTAACATGGATTTCCTAGCTAATAGATGATATAAACATGAAAAAGGAAGGTGGAAAACTTACCCAAAAGAAGAATCTCCACAAAATCTCCTACCCAAGCTCTCTAGGTCGAAATTTGTGAATGGAAGGAAATAAATCGAATTGAGGAAGTTTAATGATTCTGATTCAGCGATTTCCGCACCTGCGGACTATTCCTTGAAGGTGTGGCCTCGCATTTGCGAAGAAATGGTCGCATATACGACCTCACTTAAAAACCCTCTGTCTCGCACCTGTGGACCAAACCCCGCAGAGGTGGGCCCGGAGATGGGCACACCAGAACCAGAAAAATCTGGTTTTTCACCAAGTTTAACCCAAAACCTGAAATTCATCCGATATCTCCCGAATACAAACCAAATATGCAACCCTCTATAAGAACACGCTACGAATTAACCCGTGCCCTCAAAATTTCCAAAAGGGGTCATCTTCACCCGGTCAACTCCCAAACGCCTAAAACAAGCTTCCAATTAATGGACCAAAACACCCTCGAGCGCGTCGGGCATCGAACTAATCATCCTACAAGTTATAATCTACCTTCTAGACCTAATGAAGCCGACAAAAACTTCAAATAGACTCATTTACCCAAAAGTCAACTATTGGTCAACACTTTTTCACTTGTTCAACTTAAAAGCTTTTAAATTCCTCAAAATTAATCAAGACTCACTCGATCATCTCGGAACCGTCCTACCTATACCCACGAGCCAAATGCACTCTAACGAAGCTAAGGGAAGGGTCAATAGGGGTAAAAGATAAAATTTCATAAATGACCAAACAGGTCGTTACTTCAGATACCAATAAAATAACCATTCATCCTTGAACGGAGAAGAAACGAAGAAAAAGGTACCTGAATTGGTAAAGAGCTGGGGATATCTGCTGCGCATATCAGACTCGGTCTCCCAAGTTGCCTCCTCAACTGGACGGTGCTTCCATTGCACCTTAACTGAAGCTATCTCCTTTGAGCTCAACTTTCTCACTTGCCTATCCAATATTGCTATCGACTCCTCTTCAAAGGACAGATTCTGATAGAACAGTACCGAGTCCCACTGGATGATATAAGACCTGTCAGAATGATAGTCAACATGGAACATCGGGGGAACACCTGCTAAGCCTGGTGGCAAGGCCAACTCATAAGCCACCTCCCCCATATGACGAAGAATCTCAAAAGGGCCAATAAACCTGGGGCTTAGCTTGCCCTTCTTCCCAAATCGCATCACACTTTTTATGGGTGAAACCTTCAATAGAACCTAATCACCTTTTGCCTACTCTGAGCTCCGGTATGCATACTTTTTTTGCCTGGTTTGAGCTGCAAGAAGCTTCTCCTGAATCAACTTCTCCTTGTCCAAGGACTCTCTCAACAAGTCGGTACCCTAAGGTCTCACCTCAAATGCATCGAACCAACTAATAGGAGAACGATATCTCCTACCCTACAAAGCCTCAAATAGATCCATGTCAATGCTCGAGTAATAACTGTTGTTGTAAGCATGCTCCGCCAAGGGAAAGAACTGGTCCCAATTACCACCAAAATCGATCACACAAGCACGCAACATGTCCTCTAACACCTGAATAGTCCTTTCAGATTGACCACCTGTCTGCGGATGAAAAGTGGTACTAATATCCAAATGAGTCCTCAATTTCTTCTGCAAAGTCCTCCAGAAATGGGAAGTGAACTGAGTACCTCTGTCTAAAATGATGGAAATGGGCACTGTAACGGTTCGCATTTATGCGGGTGCATAAAAGCTACTACGAACTTGTTGGTGCTCTTTCAGACTTTATTTTAAAAGAGTCGCCACCTGATTTTTAGAAAATTAGGAAAATCGAGGGTGAAGGGTTTATTCAAATACCGTGAAAAATCCTTCATAATCCAGAGTTCCAGGTAAGGGTTTTAATAATCTCCTGGGAAAGGTGTTAGGCACCCCAGTATTAAGGATTCGTACTATATGGTTGACCTTCGAATTCCAATGGATGAGTATTTGCATGAACTATTTTTTTAATGTTTATTCCAGCAAAAAATCTTTGTCATTTGCATATCATTTTTTGTGAAAAAAAGTTTGAACATGTTCCCTTTATATATAGGGTACTTAAGATTTGGATTTACAATATCCGGGTGAAATAGTCTCCCTTTATATATAAGGGTGGTATATTTTGTTTGTAAAGAGAGTACAAAAATTGTCATCCTTATATATGTCGTTTATTATATTTTGTTTGTAGAGAGAGTACAAAAATTGTCATCCTTATATATATATATATATATATATATGTCGTTTATTAGAGAATATAAAATTTTCATGGTTTAAGTACACAATTTTGTCCATGCTTAACTCATACATTTTTTGGGTCGACCCGTTTAATACGTTTGGAGAGCCTTATCCAAGAACTTGTATATACGAATGTTTTGGTTTGAAGCGTATTTAAAGAATGTACGTCCTTTATAAGTCTAAAAATTGGTCTCGGGTTCATAGCCAAAATTATAATTTTCCATTAAAGGGCCCGTCCATTTTCTGGGCTTAGCCCAAATAAACTCATGTGTGAAACTTTGTTTTAAAAGCTTAATGTCACAAACCCTTTTTACTTCTAAGTGGGCTTCAGCCCAAAAGTCTTTTCATTACTTATTAGGTTGGGCTCGGCCCATTATGAGTCCTCATTATTTTCTAAAAAAAAAGAGAGGAGGTCGGTGGGATTTTTCAGCCCAAAAACGTTTGCTAGATTTGTTATTTGGATCAGGTCCAAATTTTTTTTATCCTTATTCTTGGTTTGGATCTGAAAACTTGGTTTAATTTTATAAAATGTGTCTGCTTTGTTTCAAAAACCAGTCTGTTTCACTTTTAAAAAAAAATGACATTTACAGCCTTTTGATTTGAAAAATACTTTTATTCTTGTTAGCATGTGTTAAAGTTTGGCTGATTATCCATTTGATTTTTGAAAAAAATGGTTTTGGGGACTTAAAGTCAATATAAACGGCATAGGTACCGTTTCCCTAAGACTACTAGTTCATACAATAAGGATTCCACTATGATATGAGTTTTTACAAGTTTTGTACAAATACACACAAAGCTCAAATGAGGAAAAAGGAAACAAAATAAAGAAGAGAGAAAAACTAGGGGCGTACCAAGCCCCTAGTTGGCCATTTTCACCCATGGCTGCGCTTTCTGCGCGCCAAGCTACTCAATTCTATCTTTGCGGACTTGATATCTTCGGAGAAAGAATTTTCCTTATTGGGCCTGAGGCCCAATAGACAGGCCGATCTTGACCCGAGTGGTCATGTGGTGAAAGGGAAAAGGAAAAAGCACCCGGTTAGTTTATGATTTTCTGAACTTATCACATGTGTAACTATGCACATATATATCAAACTCTTGCAAGTTACATAATTATGGCATTTGATTATGTTGTTGGTTTTATTGGTCGAGACCTTTACAACACAGAGGGAAAACAGTCGTCACCACCCGTATTCCCGACGCTGCACAAGATCCAAGGGGTTTCATGAACCCCAGGCATGGCTGGACATCGGGGAATGGCTAAGACCTGTCCCCAAATCACCTCGACTTCCCAGACCAGTATTGCCAAAGAACAAATCAAAGTCCAATAATTATGCACAAGTATCACCACATGTGGAAATAATTTAATTTACAAACAACACTGAAAATAAACTCAAGGCCATAATAGGGGGACTAAACAAATATTACAATATGATTATATAAGATAACAAAATAACTCCAAAAGGGAAACACTTAATCTGAAGAAGGACCAAAACAAAACTGTCCCCTTCATCCCCTGCCCTTGGGACTGGGTGAAGTCTGGTCTATATTTTTTTTAGCTGAGTCTCAATTGGGCCAGGCCCAACTGCCTGCTAGAGGGAGATATGATTAAGAGTTGAGACGTAGGTGCAATTTCTATCCCATTTTTCCATTTGTATATGCCCGGTATATGACTGACTTGTTTACTCATGTACACTTAATACATCCATGATATACCCATATGAGGTGTATATCAAGTGTATATCATATGTATACCCTTCCATTTTTTCACTAACCTGTACATGCCTTATGTATCTAGTCTTTAAGTCCCTATCCCTAAAGCCCATGGCCCAAGGAATCATTTGATTGAACCAGTACTTCTTTAAAGGTCTGAAATATAAAGGTCCTCTATTTTTCCATCTCCCCTAAACCCCTCCATATATACCTATAGTAAATCAGATAGTATACTCCTTGTATGTCCCTGACATTACCTGTTACACCTTGGAAATTTCCCCGTGAACGTACAATGAATAGACTAACGAAGAAGATGAGTATACGATGTTTTAATCAGAAGGGAATGACGTTTGACGACCCTAAGTAAGATTTCAAAGGCAATGGGAACAAGAGATAGGTTATGCTCCACAATGACTAATTATAGGTTTTGAAGACGTGAAAGTTGCAGATTTGCACTTTGGCCCAGTCGATCGTAAAATGAAATACGGACCGTAAAGTGGTATACGGCCCGTAAACTACCATGTCGTATTTCAACATACAAAACTTCAACTTTCTGCTAAATGTTCAAATGGTTAAATACGACTTGGAATACGGACCGTAAATTGAAATACGGCCCGTAAACCGTGATCGTAAATCACCATGACCTCCAGCATACCTTTCTGGTTCTGTTATGCTTAAATACGATCACGAAATACGGCCCGTAAACTAGAATACGGACTGTAAACTGGGTTTACGACCACTGTGCACTTCAACTACTGTTCATTCCGGATCAGATTTTAAGTCATTAAAAGGAGACCCAAGCTCATTAAATTCATTTCATTTCCACGATACTTCTCTCTAGAAACCTCTAGAATACTCTCCACTCTTCATTTAGAAGAAAATCAAAGGAAATATGATCAATAACACCAAATCCATGAGACAAAGTGTATGAAACCTAGCTAAAGTTCATCTCTCTCAAGAAAACCCAAAGGAAGTGAAGTAGGGTTTTGATGCTAGAGGAGTAATTCCATTCAAGGCTTGTTCAACCATCATATAAGGTAAGTTTCATGACTATACCATGTTGTTTAAGGTATTGGAAGGGTAAGATACTTGAGTTGTAGGAAGACATAGGAAATAGGTCATTCATGAGTGAATAGTGTCATGGTTGGATGGTAGTTGGGTTGAATCATGAATGTTGGTGTGTTGTGATTATGAATATGTTATAAATGACATTTAGACCATGAAATAAGTATTATACATGAGAAAACGCGATAGTAAGCTATAACCATAAATGTGGAGAAATTGAAGGGAAATGGTGGATTGTGGTCAATGTATATAAATGATGATTGTTGATTGCAATATTGTAAATGTTGTTGTGAGCGTGTGGGAGTTGATATAGCATATGGGAAAAGTAGTATAAACAAAAGAAGTGCTGCCCAATTTTTCCTAGAAATAGTCACGCGTTCTTATAGTCGAATTAACTAACGTTAGTGCGAATTCTTTCTTGAAGGTAGAAACGTGATATCGAAGGAGAACAAGCAAGCGATAGCTTAATTAAACGTCAAAGGTATGTGAGGCTAGTCCCTTATTTCTAACGGCATGAATCCTAAAGCATGACTTCCTATTTTTTTTCATGAGTTCCTATACTCCAGAAAGCTAAAAGCCTATGTCTATGAATAGCTATATAAGATAAGAGACATGATATGATGATCCCATAATGATGATGATATTATTTATTGCTCCCACTCACCTTATACGTTAGTTCCTTCAAGGTGAGGCAGAATGTCAAAGAATATTCCATAATGAAATCGGGGGATCACGACCTTACGTCACCCCGATAAAGTGTAGTTGTTCTTGAGCCCTATGCATGTACTATGATAAACATATTATGATAAGCATACCATGATGAGCATGTATGATGATGATATAACACCGCGCTTATTTGGCCGGGCAGTCACCGCTAAGGCGGGCAGCTATACTATACACCATGACCAAATGGCATGGGCAGACACCACTAGTGGGCGGCATGAGATGATACCCCGGACGCGGGAGGCCTGGACGCAGGCTAATGTTATGATTATTACACCGATCCGATACGGACGGGCAGCTTATACATTATCACACCGTACCTATATGGACGGGCAGCTTATATATGTACTTATGCATACATGACATGATGATGATTATGAGTAAGTCAGCATGCATTATTTCCTTCATACTTGACAGTCAGATGCAGATGTTCCATATTGATACTTCTTTTATATCATTGCCTTATTTCATTGTTTATGCCTCTCAAACTCAGTACAATGTTCGTACCGACGTTCGTTTTCTTTGAACGCTGTGTTCATGCCTACAGGTAGACAGGGAGGAGAGCTCGACCCAGATTCATAGTAGCTGCCAGCTGATTGAAAGCACTCATTTGTTCCGGAGGTGCTTGATTATTCTTTTGCGTATATGTATTTTTGGGCATTGCAGGGTCTTGTCCCATCCCTATGTTTAGCACTCCAGTAGAGGCTCGTACATGCGCAGTGTGGATTAGATGGTCTTACGAGATTATTACTATGTATATATACATAATTTTGATGGCCGAGAGGCTTATGCATATAAAAGCTTTTTATGTTCTCAAATGAAAGATGATTTTCCCATGAGTTGAGTATAAAATTGATAAAATAGCATTAAATGAGCATAATGAGTGGTAGAACGAGCGGTGCTCGGTGGTTAGCCCCGGGTACCTGTCGCGGCCCCTATTTGGGTCGTGACAAAAGTGGTATCAGAGCGGTTCAGTCCTAGGAAGTGTCTACGAGCCGTGTCTAGTAGATTCTTGTTTTTGGTGTGTTGCGCGCCACATCAATAAACAAGAGGCTACAGGGAATTTAGGAAAAATGACCATCTTTCTTCTATAAGATCGTGCGATAGATCCATGTATAAGATTTTGTCCTCCCTAATAGTGTGTTATGATTTAAGAATGCCGCCAAAGGGAAAGGCTACAGCCGCCTAGAAGGGCAAGACTACGACAAAGAGGCGGGTAGAAAGAGAGCCTCCGATGAATATAGAAGAAGGCAAATCACATAATGAGGCCTTATCTAATACTTCCTCCATCCCGCCTAACGTGGAAGAACAAGGAGGAGCTGCAGCTCCAATTCCTCCACCAGTTGCTTCGGGTCAACAAATGACCGAGGCCATCCATTTATTGATACAATTGGTTGCCGCCCAGGCACAACGACAAAATGTAAGTTCAAGTGATCGGGCAGCAAGTACCAAAGCCTGTGATTTTATGAGTCTAAATCCTCCGGAGTTCTTCGGGTCAAAGCCGGATGAAGACCCGCAAGGTTTCATAGATGAGATGTTGAGGACATTGAAGATTGTCCATGCCTCCGAAACTGAATCCGTGGAGTTGTCATCTTATAGACTCCGGGATGTGGCAGTTTTATGGTATAACAACTGGGTAATATCAAGAGGAGAGAATGCGCCTCCTCCGGTCTGGCAAGAGTTAGTGGATGCTTTTATTCGTCACTATTTGCCACCCGAGGTCCGCCGAGCTAGAGCAGATAGATTTCTAAATTTGAGGCAAGGAAATATGAGTGCCCGGGAGTATAGCATGCAATTTAATTCTTTGCCTAGTTATGCCCCGGCTATGGTGGCCGACATGGGAGATCAGGTACATATATTTGTGAGCGGCCTAGGGCCACATTTGTTCAGAGATTGTTTGACGGCTTCCTTGCAAGACTGGATGGATATTTCCCGAATATATGTCCATGCTCAGAATTTGGAGGGGCAACAACAACAACAAAGAGGTGACCGTGATATCGACAGGAGGCAAGCTAAGAGGGCCAGATCTATGGGAGCAGGCAGTGATTATAGGGGGGGATCAAGGCAGACATATTCTAGGTACTCCGGCCAGTCGGTGACTAGGGCACCTCCTCGATTCGCAGGTAGGAGATGTGATCGCTCCTTTCGTTCAGGACAGGGTCAGAGTTCGAGGGCCTCAGATTCCCAGTCCAGGGGAGATTATAGATAGAGGAGACCCCAGTACCGCGATGCAGCCAGTGCGGTAGATTACATTCCGGACAATGTCGCCAAGGTTCGGATGCTTGTTATACTTGTGGCCAGGTGGGGCACATGATGAGAGATTGCCCGTCGACGAGTGGCAGAGTTGGAGTTCAGCCCACAGGTTCAGCAGCAGGTTCTTCCTCAGCACGCCCGGTAGGGCAGATTCCCCAGATGTCAGCAGGCCGAGGTAGAGGTAGAGGGGAAGCATCAACTTCAGGTGCCACTCAGCCCCGTGTATATGCTTTAGCCGGACGGCAGGATCTTGAGTCCTCCCCGGATGTGGTTACAGGTACATCGTCTATATTTTCCCGTGACGTATATACATTGATAGATTCGGGTTCTACTCTTTCTTATATTACCCCATATGTTTCTGGTTGTATTGAGGTGAAACTTGAGCCAATCAAACCTTTTGAGGTGTCTACTCCGGTTGGTGATCCCGTGATAGCAAGACAAGTGTATAAAAAATGTGTAGTTGTGATATGTGATCGCCAGACCACATCTGATTTGATTGAGTTGAAGATGTTAGATTTCGATGTAATTATGGGTTTGGATTGGTTGGCCTAGTGCTATGCTAATGTTGATTGCCGATTGAAGGTGGTTCGATTCCAGTTTCCGGGAGAGCCCGTGCTTGAATGGAAAGGTAATGCAGCATCTCTAAAGGGTAGGTTTATTTCCTACCTTAAGGCAAGGAAGATGATAGCCAAGGGGTATATTTAGCACTTAGTGTGGGTTCACGACACCGAGGCAAAGCCGCCAACTTTCCAATCAGTTTCGGTAGTGAACGCATTTCCAGATGTGTTTCCAGATGAGCTTGCAGGCCTTCCTCCAGAAAGAGAGATTGACTTCTCCATAGATGTGTTGCCGGACACCAAGCCTATTTCGATTCCTCCTTATCGAATGGCTCCGGCAGAGTTGAAAGAGTTAAAGGTGCAGTTGAAAGATTTGCTAGAAAAGGGGTTTATTAGGCCCAGTTCATCACAGTGGGGAGCACCGTTCTTGTTTGTGAGAAAGAAAGACGGTTCTCTACGAATGTGTATCGATTATAGGTAATTGAACAAAGTGACGATAAAGAACAAATATCCTCTCCCAAGGATTGATGACTTATTCGATCAATCGCACGGTGCTAAGTGGTTTTCCAAAATAGACTTGAGGTCAGGTTATCATCAAGTGAGAGTTAGAGAAGCGGATATTCCCAAAACAGCATTCAGAACGAGGTATGGCCATTATGAATTCCGGGTGATGTCATTTGGATTGACTAATGCTCCGGCCGTGTTTATGAACTTGATGAATAATGTATTCGGGCCACTCTTGGATTTATTCGTGATAGTGTTTATCGATGATATTCTGGTGTACTCTCGCACAGAATCAGAACATGCAGATCATTTACATATCGTTCTTGGAATTCTTCGAGCCCGAGAATTGTATGCAAAATTTTCAAAGTGCGAGTTTTGGCTAAATTCTGTGACATTTCTGGGCCATGTTATTTCAAATGATGGCATTCGAGTTGACACTCAGAAAATCAAAGCTGTGAAGACTTAGCCAAGGCCTACAACGCCTACAAAAGTTCATAGTTTTCTGGGGTTAGCAGGTTATTATAGATGATTCGTAAAGGGATTTTCATCTATTTCAGCCCCATTGACGAAGCTAACCCAGAAGTCGGCTAGATTCCAATGGAGCAATGCTTGTGAGCGCAGTTTCCAAGAGTTGAAAGGCAGATTGACCTCGGCTCCGGTCTTAACACTTCCAGAAGGGTCAGATGACTATGTGGTATATTGTGACGCTTCCGGTGTCAGATTAGGATGCATATTGATGCAGCATGGTAAAGTTATTGCATACGATTTAAGACAATTACGGAAACATGAAAAGAACTATCCAACCCATGATCTCGAATTGGCTGCGATTATTCATGCCCTAAAAATGTGGAGACATTACTTGTATGGTGTGCATGTTGACATTTACACAGATCACAAAAGTCTTCAATACATTTGCAAGCAAAAGGAGTTGAACCTGCGGCAGAGGCGTTGGTTAGAATTGTTAAAAGATTATGATGTGAACATTTTGTACCACCCCGGAAAAGCGAATGTAGTAGCCGATGCGCTTAGCCACCGATCAATGGGAAGTTTATGCGAAGTTCCTCCGGAAAAGAAAGAGATGGTTCATTAGATCCGCCAACTAGCTAATCTTGGAGTACGTGTAATCGATTCGGGTAATGTGGGGATTAGTATCAATGATCCCACAATTTCATCCTTGGACAGGGAAGTGAAATAACGGCAATATGAAGATCCTCAATTATGTCGTTACAGAGACACATCTCATGGGAAAGAGAAGTCTTCATTTGAAGTTTCTATGGATGGAGTTCTCAGCTACCGAGGCAGGTTATGTGTGCCGAATATGGCGGAATTGCGCCAACTAATTCTAGGAGAAGCACATTATTCTCGGTATTCTATTCACCCAGGTACCACAAAAATGTATCATGATCTCAAGTTAATATATTGGTGGGATGGCATGAAGAGAGACATATCAGAATTTTTAGCACAGTGTCCAAATTGCCAACAAGTAAAGATTGAACATCAAAAGCCAGGAGGCTTATTGCAAGCAATGGAGATCCGTACTTGGAAATGGGAAGTAATCAACATGGATTTTATTGATACTTCTTTTATATCATTGCCTTATTTCATTGTTTATGCCTCTCATACTCAGTACAATGTTCGTACTGACGTCCGTTTTCTTTGGACGCTGTGTTCATGCCCACAGGTAGACAGGGAGGAGAGCTCGACCCAGATTCGTAGTAGCTGTCAGCTGATTGAAAGCACTTCTTTGTCCCGGAGGTGCTTGATTATTCTTTTGCGTATATGTATTTTTGGGCGTGACGGGGTCTTGTCCCGTCCCTATGTTTAGCACTCCAGTAGAGGCTCGTAGATGCGCAGTGTGGATTAGATGGTCTCACGAGATTATTACTATGTATATATACATTATTTTGATGGCCGAGAGGCTTATGCATATAAAAGTATTTTATGTTCTCAAATGAAAGATGATTTTCCCATGAGTTGAGTATAAAATTGATAAAATAGCATTAAATGAGCATAATGAGTAGTAGAATGAGCGGTGCTCGGTGGTTAGCCCCGGGTACCTGTCGCGGCCCCTATTTGGGTCGTGACATTACCCTTACCCTCCTAACTCTCTTGAAATTTCCTAACCAAGGTATATCAAACCTAAATTAAGGCATATTCAAGTCCAAAATAATCAGCTAAGCATCTTGTGAGCTATTCTCATAGGTTGGTATAAACTCCAATTTCTAGCAATTTACAGAACAGGTACTAAAGTTCACCCAGACAACTTCATTGCGCACATTGTTAAACACTGCCAGATAGTAAAGGCATATTCACAAATAAAGAAGGGCCATAGTAAAGGGTTGTCCATATCAATCAAAAGGCAACAATGTAGAATGTAGAAACCATAATTCAAAACAGTCAAGTGCAATACAAGCTGAACAGGATGTAAACAACTTCAATGTTCAAAGACAGCACAGTGGCAACTTTTAAATCTTTCAAAGACAACACAGAGGAAACTTTTAAATCTTAGTCAAACTTCACAGGAGGAGGAAATACACAGACAGGCATATAGAGTTTGTGTGCACTATACTTTAGACCATGAGGAAAGGGACAGAGACCAGTTATGCTTATTCAGGGAGAATCTACAAATGGTTTTAATGGTCTTTTAATGACTCAACTTATGGTTTAGAACTTAATCCAATTAAGATACCCTCTTTGTATCTAAAACAGTCAATTATATATACAGATTTATCACCCAGTTTTAGTAAGTCATTGTGGCAAAATAAATTTGGTTTCAACCTGTGCCCCTTTTTGATCTAATGGTAAAATCTGTAAGATCATAAGGCATCCATGTTGTAAGCATGTGCCTCCATAGGCTTATAGAAGTGCCACGATGCCTTTTATGTAGAGGAAAGGTTTTATGGAACAAGCTATGTCTGGCCCTCCCCTTTGATCCTCTCTCCAAGGCACTCTTTAAAAGGCTCCTCTATGCCATGTGGCTTAGTCTACCCATAAATCCTGTTGACCATACCAAACCCTGCCATTGAAACCATTTCTTAACCAGGTACTCAAATAATTTCAGATACACCCATGCTTAAATAGACCAAACCATTCAGAGAGAGAGAGAGAGAGTTGAGTCATTGTTTCATTACCAAGGCCTGATCAGGATCCTATAGGGTTATAGAATGGGTGAATCTGTTATTAGTAGGTTTCTTAAGGCCACCCTTTGTTTTACATAAGCATCATAAGCTGGTCTGAAGGTTGTGTCATGATGGAAACCATTCTTAACTAAATTACCGAGGAGCAGGTAGGCCAACATAGCCAGGAAAATGCAATTGAACACACAACAAGTCATTAGAATTCCAAAGACCTTAACAGTGAGATAGATTACAAAAACATATTATGTAAGCAATCAGTTAAGAGATCTTGGATAAGCTTAAGTTCCTAATAATAGTCCCCCCCCCCCCCCCTCCTCAAATATCTAATCTGAACAAGTCTCTAAGAAGAAGTTTATAGCATAATTAGATTTTCACAATCACAGACTCAATCAGTATCACAAAAAAACAAGTTTTGAGAAAGCAAGGTTAAAGAAAACAGGAGGCACATGATCATAAGTAAAAGTAGGCAACCAACATTAAGGTCATTACTCAGTCCCTCAATGGTATAGACTCGGGTCATTATTAGTACATTCCCTAATCCTGCTTCCTTAACAGACACCTAACTTAAACAACACAACACAAACAACCAATCACCTCATCTTAAAATCCTTTTTAGAAGACATAGTGAAAACACATGACTTAATCTTTTCAGAGGCTAGCAGGGTGTTATTTAACTCTAGGTGTATCCCTTTCCTAGATATAGCTAAGCTTTCCTAATCCACCCATGGTCTTTGTGTATCCTAGGACCATGAGAAAAAGTTCATGGTCCAAAAAAGAAAGCAGGACAGGGTAGGGTCATTACCTCCCCATCTCCTTTTCCTGAATCTTCTTTAAGTAAAAAGGGATCCTGGGTTCCATTGGTCACCACCTCTAGTTCATGCCCAGGATCAACTTTTTCTCTCCCAAGACCTCTCCCCCCTTTCATAACCTATTCCTCATACCCCAGTGACTACACTAAGAGCCTTGGGAAGGTTTAGAGCAACTAATCACTATCACAAGTCTTCCATAGTTAACTTATTAAGCCATACTTAACCCTTTAAAGTCTAGTAGTCAAGTTACAAGCATGATCAAAGATTTACCTAAGTCAGTCAATCCCACAGAAGTGTCAACATATTAAGAAGGCAAACAATCAGCTGATGATTCATGTTTGGTATCCCACAGAGTTTACTTAGATTCTAGCTAGTCTTACTCATGGAACATATGAAAGAAATCAGCAACTTAATCAGTCACACAAAGCTTGCATTAATCAATTAGTTAATTGGACAAGGATCAAACTCAAAATCTGCATGATATGATAGGCCACTCTAACTTCAGATCAATGATCAAATAATGGAAGAGAGTAGACCACATAAAAATGCTAACTCACAGCATCATGCCCTATGCATTATATTCCCCAATCAACTCAGAGTAGAGTATTTTGATAGATATATATAAAAGTAGTACAATCAACCCAGGACCTCATATGCATACTAGACAGACCTTAAATAACCAAGGTGAGGCTTAGGAGGTTTAATGATACTAGACCCTTTCTACCTTATTCCTCATCCTAGACCAATGCAAAGTGAAGATGACCCCAGACAAGACCCAAAAAACGCAAAGCTCCATACGTACTGTAACAACTACACCCTCCATTCAAGCTTTGACACAGAGGAAATAGGATAACAAACTTCATGGAATAGAATTTGAACAAAGGTACTCCTAGCCGCTTGAGAGGGGGTAATGACCCCTTGGGGGTCTGATATTTGACAGGGAGTATTATGTGTTTAGGCTGGGCCAGGTCTGGAAATTAGGCCTGGGCTCGGCCAGATGAAAAGAAAAAGGGGAGGGGCCCGTTTGACATACATGTATACACACAATGTATACATAGTGTATATATATATGTATAAATAGTGTGTATATATGTATGAAGGGACCAAATAGGCAGTCCAACAAATGGTTCTGGCTAAAAATATCAATTATTAACCATGATATTTTAAGCATGATCAAATTAGGACGCAATTAATTTAAAAAATGACTATTAAATCCATTTTTGCAGACATGGCCTCAATTGGCTTTAAAATTAAATGATTTTTTTTGCAATTATAACCTTTTATCTAGCTAATTGCAAAAATATCCTTGACTAATCTTAATCTGATTAATTATTTCAAATATAGCCTTATTTTGGTATTAATTAACCAATTAAAATTAATTTGCGCTAATGACCTTAATTGATTTGCCAATGGATTTGGTCATCGCAATTAAAGCCAATTGGAGGCTAAATTTGCAAAAAAGACCCCAATCTCGTTAAACCATTAATCGGTCAATTCAAATGTGGTCATTTATGTAAAACTATTTAAATAATATAAACCAATTTGGAAAATGACCCCTTTAATTAAATATCAAACAATTATGCAAACACACAGAATTAAAGGCTGAGGGGTAAAATGGTCAATTCCTTTAACTATTCAAATACCTTCGACAAAAATAGAAATAATTATTTGTTAACTTTATTTTTACTTGATTCAACAATTAGGTAATTATTCAATTTTTTTTTGCTTTTGATTAATTCCAATAAAATATTCCATATATGTCATAATTCATAATGCCCTGAAAATCTCTTTATCAATTTAAAGAGGTAAAATATTGTCCTGAATAATTTTATTAAAATTATTTAGATCCCGTAAGATGCACAACTCATTTTGTTTGTTATCCAAGGACTCTGAATAATTAAAATAAACTACGGGAGTTAAAAAATTAGGTGTCAACAACTGCCCCTTCGGTGTTCGGGGATGGCGGGACCATTCCTGAGCAATGAAAGTTGACTAACCCTAATTTTTAATGGACCCAATTCATCTTACCCTACAATTTCACGCAATTCACATATGTGGCCGGACCCTAACTTCTGGGTTTCCTACATATCTCGGGCTACACGAGAATTCAGGCCACCTATAGTTCGACTCAGTTAAAGACTTTCAAGTGATTTAGCAAGAAAGTCCTGAGATTCCCGGTGTTGTGACCAAGATTTCTCTGGACGGTTGTCAGGGTGTGGCCGACTCTCTGGTTTTGAGCCCGCCTACATATCCGTGGTCTCTGGGAATCAGGTCATATGTAATTCGACTCGCTAGAGAAGAGTATGTTCCTTTTGTGGGAATACTTTCGAATTTCCCCGGTGTGTATTCGACCGGTCGCTGTTTTTAATAAAGAAAAATGAAATAGACAGATTGTGGCTAAGTCTGAGATTGGATGGCTTCCAAGCCCTAGCTGGAGAGCTTGACTCTCATGGGCACTTTATCTTGACCGGCTGCGTAAGAAAAAGTTCCACGTTTGCTTCGTCGGGATCTTGTTTAGCAAGATGTCTCCTTTTTGGAGGCTGTGAACTAGCTTTCGAGATTCGACAATATTGCAGATATTTTCATGATATATTTGTATGAATGGCCCTCTTAGCAGTTTGTATGAATGACCCTCTCGGTAGTTTGTCTGAATGGCCCTCTCGGCAGTTTGTATGAATGGCACTCTTGGCAGTTTGTATGAATGGTCCTCTTGGCAGTTTGTATGAATGACCCTCTCGGCAGTAGGAAAGAAAACGTGCAATGGCCCTCTCAGCAATGGGAAAGTAAACGTATAATGGCCCTCTCGGCAGTTTGTATGAATGGCCCTCTCGGCAGTTTGTATGAATGGCCCTCTTGGCAGTTAGTATGAATGGCCCTCTTGGCAACAGGAAAGTAAAGGTGCAATGGCCCTCTCAGCAATAGGAAATATGATGGAGATAATAGATATGGTCCTTGCAGCTGGATGATCTTTCTTTCGTTCCTTGTGTTGGTTGTTGACCCTTGTGGTCGGATATGCCTTTTCGTCTTTGTCATGATCTCTTTGGTCGGATGTATCTTTGTGCTTATTTATCGTGGCCCTCTTGGCATAATATGTCTTGGTTTCTCATTCTTTATATGACCCTTGTGGTCAGATATGTCTTTTCTCGCTCATTTTTCAAATGGCCCTTTTGGTCGAATATCCCTTTGCCATTCATTTATTTTGTTAACCCTTTTGGTCAGATGTGTCCTCGTCGTTTCATTCCTTTAGCGACCCTCGTGATTATCTGATGTTAGGTTGAGTTTGCTTCTTGTCTTTGATCGATAATCTCTATGCTGTCCTGTCGAAAACCTGTATCCACAGAACAATCATGAGTTTCCTAAAAGGCCGGTTAGCGTTGTCGTCCTCCTGTCTGGTGTCTCCTCTTGATGCCCCTTTGACCCCTCCTGGGCTCGGTATTTTGAGAGATGGTTTTAGGGCATACATTATGCTAATATATATATATATATATATATATATATGTATTTGAAAATCTAAAGTAAGATTTATAAAATGCGTGTTGTCTTCTTTGAGAGTATTTGTTTTCAAATTTATTTTTGTCATAACTTGTGTCTTCGAACGAGGTCTTCTGGCTCTCCCGGGAGGTACGATTGCTGACTTTTGAACTTGTAGAATTTTTTGAGATCTTTCTCGAAAAATTCTGCCCCAGTTTCTGGATCTGCTCAGAGCGGCCCTCGCTTTGTCTTGTTATGTAGGAATGTTTTAGGTTCTCTCAAAAATTCTGCCCCACTGTATGGCTTTGTTTTGCCATTTTCCTTGTTGATTGTTTGGTAGGAATATTTGAGACCCTCTAAAAAATTCTGCCCCAGTGTAGAGTTGATGTCGGCTGATTCTTGTGTTGGTCCATGTAGCTTGATCTCGTTTTTTTCTCTTGCTTTATTGTCTCTGAGGTTTCCTAAAGGTTTTTTGTTTTTTCCTTTATGAGAACTGAGCTCGAAACTGCCTACGTTTCCTGTCGCAGCAGGAATTTAGGTCGAACGTAGTTCAAAACAAAGTAATTGAGTTTTGGTTTTACTGATAATATGACCGGGTCCGATATGGATTACGTACGTATCCCAATGTGGGAAAGTTAGGTCGTTGCGTAGTTCATTACATAGATGATTTGCTTTTCTTGCTCTATTACATGATATGATTACAGCAAAGATACGATTATAAGGCAATGACATTGCGATTACAAGCAAATGGAATCCTAAACATAATATCTCTTGAGCGCATCCGCGTTCATAGCTTTGGGCCACACTTTTTAGTCCATCTCGGCTAGGACTATGGCTCCTCCTGATAGAACCTTTCTGAACATGTACAGTCCTTACCAGTTTGGTACAATTTTTTCTTTGTATTCCTCTTGCTGAGGGAAGACTCGCTTGGGTCCGAGTTGACCGATTTGAAAGAGTCGGGCTCTGACCTTCTTGTTGAAGGCTCGAGACATTCTTTGTATGTATAGCTGTCTATGGCATACCGCCATCATTCTCTTTTAATCTATCGTGGCCAGCTGCTCATAGTGATTCCTGACCTATTTTTCATCAGTTAGCTCTGCTTCTTAGACGATTCTGAGTGAAGGGATCTCCACTTCTGCAGGTATGATTTCTTCTGTACCATAGACAAGGAGGTAGGGGTTTTCCCCGGTGAAAGTTCGGGTCGTCGTTTTGTACCCCAACAAAACATAAGGCAACTATTCGTGCCAATTCTTCTAGTTGTCGATCATATTCCTCAGGATCCTCTTGATGTTCTTGTTGGCAGCCTCTACGACTCTATTTATCTGTGGTCGGTAGGCGGTAGAATTCCTGTGGGTTACTTTGAATTGTTCGCCGATGTCTTTCATCAAATGGCTGTTCAGATTGGCACCATTGTCTGTGATGACGGATCTCGATACATCAAAATGACATATCAGATTGTTTTTGACGAAGTCAGCCACGACTTTCTTGGTTACTGATTTGTGTGAAGTTGCTTCTACCTATTTGGTAAAGCAGTCAATGGCGACTAAGATGAAACGATGTCCATTGGAGGCCGGAGGCTCGATGGGTCCTATGACATCCATTCCCCATGCCACGAATGGCCATGGCGAGCTCATCCGATGTAATTCTGTGGGGGAACCTTGATCAGATCTCCGTGTATCTGGCACTGATGGCACCTCTGCACGGATTTGCACGAATCATGCTCCATGGTCATCCAGTAATACCCTATCCTCAGGATTTTCCTAGCAAGGGTGAATCCATTCCTGTGGGGTCCGCATGCCCCTGCGTGCACCTCTTTCAGCAATTTTGTAGCCTCTTCGGCGTCCATGCACCTGAGTAACCCAATGTCAGGTGTCCTGTTGTACAGTACTTTTTTGTTCAAGAAGAAACCATTAGCCAACCTCCTGCTGGTCTTCTTCTGATTTACTAAACTCTTTGGGGGGGGGGGGAGGGTACTCTCCCTTCTCTAGGTATGTCTTGATGTTAGCATACCATGGTTGGCCATCCGGCTCGGCCTCGACGTGGGTGCAGTGAGCCTGTATTCTCTCAGTGTAATCTCAAGAGGGTCAATGTGAGCACTCTCAGGGTGCTGGATCATGGAGGTTATCGTAGCCAAGGCGTCTGCAAACTCATTTTGAGTCCTCGGAGTATGCCTGAAATCGATATTCTTGAATCTCCCGCACAATCTTTGCACTCGATTTACATATAAGAGTATTTACCATTTTTGGTCGCCCAATTCCCTTTCACTTGATTTATGAGCAAATCGGAGTCCCGGACTACCAGCAATCCTGTATGTTCATGTACAACGCCATCCTGAGGCCGAGGACACATGCTTCATACTCCGCGATGTTGTTGGTATACCTGAAGTTGAGATTTGCAGCAATCGGATAGTGTTGTCTTGTTTCTGATATTAACACCGCTCCGATGCCCGATCCTTTGTAATTTACTGCTCCGTTGAAGAATAGTCTCCAACCTGAATATGGTTCTGTCACCTCTTCCTCCATAAACATTACTTCCTCATCTGGGAAGAAAGTCCGTAGTGGTTCAAGTTCATCGTCGACGGGACTTTCTGCCAGTAAGTCAGCTAAGGCTTGTCCTTTGATCGCCTTTTGCGCTACGTATACGATGTAAAATTCACTCAGTAGCATCTGCCATTTTTCCAACTTCCCTATGGGCATCTGTTGCCAGAAAATATATCTCAATGGATGCATTCTGGATATGAGGTGGGTGGTGAACACTGATAGGTAGTGCCTCAGCTTCTGAGTAATCCAGGTTAGAGCACAACAGGTTTTTTCTACAAGCGCATACCGTGCTTCGCAGGATGTGAACTTCTTGCTTAGATAATAGATGGCGTGCTCCTTTTTTCCTTCTTCATCATGCTGGGCTAGCATGCACCCGAAAACATTTTCTGATATTGACAGGTATAGTAACAGAGGACTCCCTAGCCTGGGTGGCACTAGGACGGGGGGATTGGAAAGATATCTCTTGATTCTGTCAAATGCCTCTTGGCATTCTTCCGTCCAATTTGTGGGAGCTTCTTTCTTGAGCAATTTAAGGATTGGCTCCATAATCACAGTTGATTGGGCTATGAACCGCCTAATGTAGTTTAAGCTTCCCAAGAAGCTCATGAATTATTTCTTGGTCTTGGGCGGTGGAAACTCCTGAATCGCTTTGATTTTGGTAGGATTTAGTTCAATACCCCTACGACAGGCTATGAATCCTAGCAACTTCCCTGCAGGTACTCCAAATGCGCACTTTGCAGGGTTCAGCCTCAAATTAAACTTGCGAAGTCTGTCAGAGAACTTGCGCAAGTGCATGATATGTCCCGAGCTTTCCCTTGATTTTATGATGACATCGTCCACATAGACTTCAATCTCTCGATGCATCATATAGTGGAACAGGGTAGTCAGAGCTCTCATGTATGTAGCGCCGGTGTTTTTGAGGCCGAACGACATCACCCTGTAATGGTAGACTCCCTAAGGGGTAATAATGGCTGTCTTCTCAGCATCTTCTTTGCCCATGAGTATTTGATGGTACCCGGCGAAACAATCCACGAATGACTGCAGCTCATGTTTGGCACAGTTGTCTATCAGAATGTGGATGTTTGGGAGGGGGAAGTTGTCCTTTGGACTGGCCCGGTTGAGATCTCGGTAGTCCACAAAGATTCGGATCTTTTCGTCCTTCTTGGGCACTGGCACTATGTTGGCCACCCAAGTGGGGTAGGATGTCACTTCCACTATTCCCAACTTAATCTGCTTCTCTACTTCATCCTTTATCTTGATAGTCATGTCTGGCTTAAATGTCTGCGTCATTTGTTTGATTGGGACAAAACCCTCCTTGATGGGTAATATGTGGGCCATTATTTCAGTGCTCAACCCCGGCATATCTGCATATGACCAGGCGAAGATGTTGATATATTCCTTTAACAGAGCTATGAGCTCATCTTTCTGTGGAGCTCCCAAGTGAGCACTGATTCGTGTCTCTTTGACATCCTTTTTGTCGCTGAGGTTGACCACCTCAGTTTCGTCCATATTTGGCTTCTTCTTATCTTCTAATTCTTCCAATTCCTCTACCTGTCCTTCCGGCATCATTGTCGCCTCGTCGTACTCCTCATACTCCTGCTGACTACCTCATTCGTGTCACGACACGTCATGACATTTTTGATTGTTTTATCACGGTTATTACTAAAAAGGTGAGGCAAAGTAAAGTTAGGCTTATTTGTTGTTTATTATGCGTGGTCAGTTAGAAAACTTTCATTTTATTATCTAACAAGAAAAGCAGTTTTACGCAGACCGAGGCTTTTCATTAATTTCAAGAGTAACTAGTTACAAACTGTGGTCCTGGTTCAGAACAAACTCGGACCATTTCCGTTTTTAAACATCGCTTAGTAATTTTAGAAAAGGCGGTCGTTCGGGCCTCGGCCAACGTCGTCGATTTTTAGCAAAAGATTTTAAAGGAAAATCCATCTCTCTACCGAGGAGCCAAGAGGGGAGTAGATGTCTAATTGTTCACACGCTCTCCTGGCTTTAGACTGCGTACGGTGAGCGTCTCCTGGCTTTTCTCGATGATCGCGTAGCACCCCTCTTCTTGAAACAGCAACTCAAGACCCCCATCAACTTCTTCTCCATTCTGCATTGGCGTTGTTGACACCTAATTTTTGACCTCCCATAATTTATTTCAATCACTCAGAGTCCTTGGATAATAAATAAAATGAGTTGGGCATCCTAAAAGTTTTAAATGATTTTTTATAAATTGTCCAAGTCAATATTTCACTCCCTTAAATTGATAAAAAGGGATTTTCATGGCATCGTAAATTTATTTGGAAATTAATGGGTACTTTTATGATATTTTATGAGATGCTTGTTAAATTTAATTAAAAAAGAGAAAGAGAGAGAGAGAGAGAGAGAGAGAAAGAGAGAGAGAGAAAGGGTCTTTTGTTTAGAAGATAATCATTTATTTAATTGTTTAAATTGCCAAAATCAAAATTTTGCAAATACTTTATTCCTTTTAATCCATGAAGTTTGAGTAATTTAAGTAATAACCATTTGGCCCTTTTAAACCTCTAATTTTTGATATGCATAATTGCCCATAAATGTTTTAATTAGGCTAGTTAATTAATTAGATAATAATTATTGCAAATTGATATTTTTATATATATTATTTATTGTCTAAATATTTTGTCATGGCCACAATTAAATTAATCAGTTCATGATTTAAAGAAATTAGAGTCATTTTTGCAAAATTAGCCTATTAATGGTTTTATTTGAGATAACCAGTTCATTGGTTCAAATTTGTTAAGGTCATTAATGCAACTTAATTTCAAAATTTGCTAATTAGGCCAAACAAGGCCATAATTGAAATGATCAGTCAGACTAGAATTAATTAAGGCCATGTTCATAATTTTAGGCCCATTAACGAAATTTGGTCAATTTTTAAAACTATTTTAATAAAATGATTATGTCCTATAATTAAAATTTCATCAATTTTGATATTTATCTTGTTATGCATACCAGGTGTGTGTGTGTATATATATATATGTTTGGGCCTCTTTTTAATACTTCAAATGCGAACCGAGTCCAACCCAAGCCAGGCTGAGACCCGATCTAATTACTTATAACAGATGAGGGGGGGGGGGGGGGGGGGGGGTTATACCCCCTTTTAATTAATTTTCCATTTTTGTAAAATATTCCCCCCCTTCCCGCTTCTCTCTCTTCCACTTTGGTGTAAGCCTAGCCACCACCTTGATTTTTCATCTTCTCTCTCTGCCAAAAATGGCAAAGTTGCAGAGTATAGCTGATGAATACAGCTGTTGCATGTTCCTTATGGTGAAAACCTTAAATGTTCCACTCGATTTCATGATCTTTTTATCCAAACACGGTAATAGATCTTTGTTTTTACTCATTTTTCAGATTTTTCAGTCAAACTCATGATTTTCGTTTGCTTTAGGGTTATACTATTTATTGTTCTTCGTAATTTCCTTTTGGTCCTTGGCTATTGGTTCAGATCGACCCAAGAAGGGTTAGATCTGACCGCATGTGTTGTTATACCTTTAGATCTGGGTCGTTAATTTTATTTTGCTGAGTGTTTGGTTATGGAAATGGATTTGTCCCACCTCATTCATGTTAGTCTTGGATGAATTTTTGGGGTTCTACACTCTCACAAAAAAAGAGGTTGGACAACAAGGAGAAAAATAGGCAGATAGAAAAATAGGGGAAAAAGTTTGAAAGTTGAAGAAGTTGAAAATTTCGATTTTCAAAAGCTTCTTAGTAAAATTTTAATACCTTGACTGAAATAGTTGGGGGTTTTTTCTCAGTTATAAAATATTTTCTTGCTTTATTTTTATTTCACGTGGCTGAGTGTTGAGGTTGGAAGCATAAGGCTCCCAAGTCCATTCTTTTCTTGGCTGCGCACATAAAAGGTAACTCTTGATTCATTTTATTTCTTTATTTAGAATTTGCCCTAGCCTAAGTATTTTTGCATTAGTTAGATTGCTTGTTGTCTGATGATTGCTAATGATGGTTCTTATTGCTAAAGAGTGTCCCATTTAGTTGTGTGTTTAGTTTGTAACTCATTTGAGGCAAAATGGTAGAATCAGTTTGAATGCTGTGTTGAAACTCACTTGAAATAGGTTGATTGGATTTCATGGTGGTTTGTTTGACTTAAATGTTTCTATGTCAACTGTTAAATGGTGTGGATGAGGTAATTTGAACATTCATTTTGTCTCTCCTTCCTTCTTAAATGACTTTACTCATATAAAATTGAATAAAGATAGGACTAGTTAACAGTTTGCATCTTTTTATCCACTAATATTCAGATTAAAATGGAATCAGGTTTAGTTTGAGTTTGTGGGTTGGTACACTATTAATGGCAGCACCTATGATTATGTTCTCACTTTGTTTAGGCTAGAGTGTGTGCTAATTATCTATGATTTGTAGCAAATCTTAAAACTAATGTGATTAAGGATCTTGAGTATGAAATCTGTGTTTCTTTGGTTTGATCAGGGCTTTAGTTTATTGTCTGAACTTGTTGCTTAAACATATAATGTTCAATCAAATTTTAGGAACTATAAGTCCAAGTCATCATTTGAAGATTAATTAAGATCAATGTAATTAGTCTAATCAGCTAGCAAGATGGTTATTAGTTTGTAACTTGGTTAGTGATCACTTTTAGAATTGAAAGATATAAAAATGGAAGGAGACAGTTGTTAAGGATCTGAAAAATCTGTCTCTTGTTTGTTTTCCTATCTCCATCATTTGTCTTATCTAATTAGTGAAGAAACTTGTGTCATGAATGTGGATTAGTATGCCATACACTCTTGCATCTGCATTGATATTTATTCATGAATTGATCCTAGTTTAATAGATGATCCTATGTGTTCAAATTTAACAAATTTTAAATGTTAAGAGAAGGGTAAAAAGGAAGTAATTTGGTCCTGTTTTGTCAAGTCTTGAACAATTTAGGGATTGAGGTTTGCTTTTGAAACATGAGGTCTGTTTTTCCCCTCTTTCTGCATGAATGAAGCATATGGTTTGATAAGAACTCATAATTCTTGATTATTTAGGCTTAAAAGATGGAGATAAGTAGGAAAGATCTTATAAGTCCAGTCAGAGTAAAAGAAGAGGATATAAAAAAAAAAGGAGCGGAAACTGTAACTGAAACCTTAAGAAAATGTTTGGCTTTAATATATTAATTGTCCAGTCTTCTTTTGGTATATGTCAAGGGTAAGAAAAGAGGACCATAAGTGTAGATGTGTGGGTTGAAACCAATTGACAGATGGGGGAGTCTTTTAAAGACATCTTAGGAGAAGATTGAAAAAGGGTTAGGTATCACTTGACCAACAGTATCATTCTTCCCAAAATAAGAGATTGACATGGCATGCCCCACAAGTCTATGGGGTGTAACCTGCTACCTTTGCACATTTGGTGTTTTCTTTGCCATTTTGCAGATTTAAATGGATCCTATAAATAAAATTCTTGTGCATTAATAATTGTTCATTTAGATTATTAAATCTGGTTTTGATGGGTGATTTTGGGGATATAAATAAACTCTGTTGACCTGCTCAGATATGCCTTAGGGATGGGTTGTCAAGGTAGATAATATATAGTAATTTGAAAGATTGTAGTCATTGCTTAAAATTGGAAAGAGGAAAAGGTTTTCAAGTAGGAATACCGGTTGTTGGAAAATAAGGCAAGAAAGGTTTTATGATAATATAATAAGGTATAATAGATTCCTTAATATTTGGTTAGGCTGGGTTCATAATTAAGATCTATATTTAAGTTCTGTATGCATTGAATTGACTTCCTCTGTGTTTGAAAGATGGTTTGTTTTCCCTTTTTTCTAAGAAGCATTAAGACCTTAAAAGGAAGGGAAGCAGTGGCTTACATCAATTTAAGGTGGTAGTATAGTGTCTTAGGGGTATATTTGATTCCTTCTTTGTGTTACTTTAGATAATATATCATGTTTCCATGTTTGAGGTTTATCGTTGAGTTTAGATGGTCTAAAGTCCAATTGGAAGATAATGAATGAACTTAGTCATGTTGAATAAGTGTGTTTTCCCCTTTACGCAGTCTTAGAACTAGCTAAGGATACATTAACAACAAGAGAATTTAGAAATAATATGAGGTAAGTTGGGAATACTTGTCCAGTTTGAAGAAATGAGAAAACTAGGCGTAGGCCACCACTTGTGAATGTATCTAAATCATGTGCATCCTTTTTAAAAATCAACCTACTTCTTTCTGCAATAGAATAGGATCAGGGAAAAGGTCTAAAAAGGATTTCAAACTCTAAACTTTAAATGTTGAATCTTCTGTGCATCCATGGGATTATTGACCTTTCGATTTGCTTAAGGTGTGTGTGAAAATGTAGTTGTTGTACCTAAAGCTCTATATCCCACATAGAACCATTAGGACTTAAAGTCTCTTGGCATTTTCTACAGTTAATCTTGTCACGACCCGACTAGGGGCCATGACGGGTACCCGGGGCTAACCACCGAGCACCACTCATTCTATTACTCATCATACTCATTAACTTATACTCGATCATAGGAAAACCATTTCATTTGGAAACATAATTACTTTTATATACATAAGCCCTTCGGCTATCAAAATAATATATATACAATAGTAACATCGTGAGACCATACTACCCACACATACGTACCTACGAGCCTCTACTGGAGTACTAGACATATGGATGGGACAGGACCCCGTCGTGCCCAAAATACATATATGTATATATACACAAAAGAATAGACCAAATAGTATCTCCGGAATAATGGAGAGCTCCTGTAAATCTGCTGACAGCTCCTATGGATCTGCACCGTCTCCCTGTCTACCTGTGGGCATGAACACAGTGTCCAAAGAAAACGGACGTCAGTACGAATGTTGTACTGAGTATGTAAGGCATAAACAATAATGTTATATCAATGAAATACAGAGACATTGAATGAAGAGTGATATGTAACTGACTGTCACTTGAAACTGAAATAATGCATGCTAACTTACTTCATAATCATCATCATATCATGTATGCATATATGTATAAGCTGCCCGACCATATAGGTACGGTGTGATAATCATTAGCCTGCGTCCAGGCCTCCCGCATCTGGGGTACCATCTCATGCCGCCCACTAGTGGTGTCTGCCCATGCCATCTAGACATGGTGTATACGCTGCCCGCCTTAGCGGTGTCTGCCCGACCATGTAGGCGCGGTGTGATATCATCATGTACATCTCATAGACTTATCATATTCTCATTGTGGATCTCTTCTGGGGGCTGAAATAGATGCGGGTATTTGGATTTAATACTTTCTTCTGTTTCCTAATTCATTTCTTCTTGGTTGTTGTTTCTCCATAAGACTTAACTGAGGCCACTTCCTTATTTCGAAGTCTCCATACTTGCCTGTCTAATACGGCAATGGGCACTTCTTCATATGCTAGCTTTTCTGTCACTTGAACATCATCTATTGGGAAAATTCTCTTAGGATCTCCAACACACTTGCGGAGCATTGAGACATGGAAAACTAGATGAACTGATTCAAGATCTGGAGGTAAGTCCAATTCATAAGCTACTTGACCCACCTTGCGGATAATCTTATAGGGTCCAATGTATCGAGGACTCAACTTTCCTTTCTTGCCAAACCTCATCACACCTTTCAATGGTGACACCATTAAGAATACCCAATCATCAACTTGAAATTCTAAGTCTCGCCGGCGGTTGTCCGCATAAGATTTTTGGCGGCTTTGGGCTATCAACAATCGATCTCGGATCACCTTGACTTTTTCTACCGCTTGCTGAATCAACTCAGGGCCTATTAGCTGTATTTCTCCTATTTCAAACCATCCAATTAGGGATCTACACTTCCTTCCATATAAAGCTTCATATGGAGCCATTTGGATACTGGAATGGTAACTATCGTTGTATGCAAACTCGATTAGAGGTAAGTGGTTATCCCAGCTTCCACCAAAATCTAGAACACATGCTCTTAGTATATCTTCCAAGGTCTGAATAATACGTTCGGCTTGCCCATCAGTCTGTGGATGAAACGCCGTGCTAATCTGTACTTGAGTACCTAGACCTTCTTGGAAAGATTTCCAGAACTTGGCGGTAAATTGCGCTCCTCTATCTGTGATAATGGATATCGAAATACCATGGAGTCGCACAATTTCTTTGAGATACAACCTTGCATAATCTTCAGCTGAGTATGTGGTCCTAACAGGAAGAAAATGAGCTGCCTTCGTCAATCTATCCACAATCACCCATATAGAATCATACCTGCCTCGGGAACGGGGTAACCCCACAATAAAATCCATGTTGATCACTTCCTATTTCCAGGTAGGGATTTTCATTGCTTGCAATAATCCTCCTGGCTTTTGATGTTCGATTTTCACTTGCTGGCAATTTGGATATTGAACTACAAACTCTGCTATGTCTCTCTTCATGCCATCCCACCAATATATCAACTTAAGATCATGATACATCTTCGTTGCACCTGGGTGGATGGAATACCGAGAATAATGGGCTTGTTCTAGAATTCGATGGCGCAATTCTGCAACATTCGACACACATAGCCTGCCTCGGTATCTAAGAATTCCATCCATATAAGTTTCAAATGGTGACTCCTCTTTTTCATGAAATGTGTCTCTATAATGGCTCAAATGAGGATCTTCGAATTGACGCTCCTTTACTTCCATATTCAGGGACGAAACTGTGGGATCATTAATACCAATCCCTGCACTACCTGAATCAATCACACGTACTCCAAGATTAGCTAGTTGGTGGAGCTCATGAATTAATTCTATGAATTAATTCTTTCTTTTCCAGAGGAACTTCACATAGGCTGCCTATTGATCCGCGGCTAAGTGCATCAGCTACTACATTTGCCTTTCCGAGGTGGTATAAAATACTCACATCATAATCTTTCAATAATTCTAACCACCGCCTCTGCCGCAAATTTAATTCCTTCTGTTTGAAAATGTATTGAAGACACTTGTGATCTGTATAAATATCGACATGTATCCCATACAAGTAGTGTCTCCACATCTTTAATGCATGGATAACTGCAGCCAATTCGAGATCATGAGTTGGGTAGTTCGTTTCATGTTTCCGCATCTGCCTTGAAGCATAAGCAATGACTTTACCGTGCTGCATTAACACACATCCTAACCCAACACCGGAAGCATCACAATATATAACATAGGCATCTGGCCCTTCTGGGAGCGTTAAGACCGGAGTTGAGGTTAATCTATCCTTCAACTCTTGAAAACTGCGTTCACAAGCATCATTCTACTGAAACTTAGCTGACTTCTGGGTTATTTGGGTCAATGGGGCTGAAATAGAGGAAAATCCCTCTACGAACCTTCTATAGTACCCTGCCAATCCCAGAAAACTACGGACTTCTGTAGGCGTCGTAGGCCCTGGCCAAGTCTTCACAGCTTCGATTTTCTGAGTATCAAATCGAATGCCATCATCTGAAATAATATGGCCCAAAAATGTTACAGAATTCAGCCAAAACTCGCACTTTGAAAATTTTGCATACAATTCTCGAATTCGAAGAATGCCAAGAACAATACGTAAATGATCTGCATCTCTGATTCTGTGCGAGAGTATACTAGAATATCGTTAATGAACTCTATTACGAATAAATCCAAGAGAGGCCTGAATACGTTATTCATCAAATTCATGAACACTGCCGGAGCATTGGTTAACCCAAACGACATCACCCGGAATTCATAGTGGCCATATCTCATCCTGAAAACTGTCTTGGGAATATCTTCTTCTTTAACTCTCACTTGGTAATAACCTGACCTCAAGTTTATCTTGGAAAACCACTTGGCACCCTGTAGTTGGTCAAACAAATCATCAATCCTTGGGAGAGGATATTTGTTCTTTATCATCACCTTGTTCAACTGCCTATAATCGATGCGCATCCGTAGGGAACCATCTTTCTTCCACACAAATAGGACTGGTGCTCCCCACGGTGATGAACTGGGTCTAATAAACCCCTTCTTAAGCAAATATTTTAACTGTGCCTTTAATTCTTTCAATTCTGCCGGAGCCATTCCGTACGGAGGAATAGAGATAGGCTTGGTGTCCGACAACACATCAATCGCACAATCAATCTCTCTTTCCGGAGGAAGGCCTGGAAGTTCATATGGAAATACATCTGAGAATTCATTCGCTACCGGAATAGATTGGAAAGTTGGCGACTTTGCTTCGGTATCATGAACTCGGACTAAGTGATAAATATAGCCCTTAGCTATCATCTTTCTTGCCTTAAGGTAGAAAATAAACCTACCTCTTGGAGACGCTGTATTACCCTTCCATTCAAGCACGGGCTCTCCCGGAAATTGAAAGCGAACTACTTTCGTTCGGCAATCAACATTAGCAGAACATGAGGCCAACCAATCCATACCCATAATCACATCGAAATCTAACATTTCCAGCTCAACTAAATCAGCTTTAGTCTGGCGCTCGCATATCACAATTATATAATTTTTGTACATTTGTCTAGCTATCACGGGATCACCAATCGGAGTAGATACCTCAAAAGGTTTAATTGGCTCGGGTTTCACCCCAATACGACCAGCAACATACGATGTAATATAAGATAGGGTAGAACCCGAATATATCAATGCATACACATCCTGAGAAAATACTGATAATGTACCTGTAACCACATCTGGGGATGACTCAAGATCATGTCGTCCGGCTAAAGCATACATACGGGGCTGAGTGGCACCTGAAGTAGATGCTCCCCCTCTGCCTCTACCTCGACCTGCTGAAATCTGGGGAGTCTGCCCTACCGGGCGCACTGAAGAGGAACCAGCCGCTGATCCTGTGGGCTGAACCCCAGTTCTACCACTCATCGACGGGCAATCTCGCATCATGAGCCCAAACTGGCCACAGTCACAACAAGCATCTGAACCTTGGCGACACTGTCCAGAATGCAGTCTACCTCACTAGCTGCATCGCGGTACTGGGGGTCTCCTCTGACTATGATCACCCCCAAACTAAGAACCCGAAGCTCTCGAACTCTGTCCATGTCCTGAAGGAAAGGAGCGATTAAATCTCCTACCTGCAAATCGTGGAGGCGCACTAGTCGCCGACTGGCCTGAATGTCTGGGATATGTCTGCCTTGATCCCCCTCTATAATCACTCCTGCCCCCATAGATCTGGCCCTCTTGATTTTCCCTCTATCAATATCACGATCACCCCTTTGCGGATGTTGTTGTCCTTCTAAATTCTGGGCATGGGCTTGAATGCGGGAAATATCCATCCCATCTTGCAACGAAACCGTCAAACAATCCTTAAACAAATGTGGCCCTAAGCTACTCACAAATCGGTACACTCTATCTCCCATGTCGGCCACCATAGTCGGAGCATATCTAGCTAAAGAATTAAACTGAAGGCTATACTCCCGGCCACTCATATTTCCTTGTTTTAAATTTAAAATTCTATCCGCTCTAGCTCGGCGGACCTCGGGTGGCAAATAGTGGCGAATGAAGGCATCTACAACTTCTTGCCAAACGGGAGGAGGTGCATTCTCTTTCCTTGGTGATAGCCAATTATTATACCATAATACCGCCACATCTCGGAGTCTATAAGATGCTAACTCCACAGATTCAGTTTCGGAGGCGTGTATAATCTTCAATGTCTTCAACATTTCATCAATAAGACTTTGCGGGTCTTCATCCAGCTTTGACCCGATAAACTCTGGAGGATTCAAACTCATAAAATTGCAGGCCCTGGTACTAGTTGCCCGATCACTGGGACTCGCATTCTGCCGCTGTGCCTGGGCGGCAACTAACTGCATCAATAAATGAATAGTCTCGGTCACTTGTTGACCCGAAGTAGCCGGTGGAGGAATTGGAGCTGAAGCTCCTCCTTGTTCTTCTACATTGGGCGGGGTGGAGGAAGTATTAGATGGGGCCTCATTATATGACTCGTCCTCTTCTGGGCGGCTGTAGCTTTTCCCTTTGACGGCATTTCTGAAATCATAGCATACTATTAAGAGGAGAAAATCTTATAACACAGCTCTATCGCACGATCTCATAAGATGAAAGATGGTCATTTTTTCTAAATGCCTTGTAGCCTCCTATTTATTAGTGTGGCGCGCAACACACCATAAACAAGACTCTACTAGACACGACTCGTAGACACTTCCTAGGACTGAACTGCTCTGATACCACTTTTGTCACGACCCGACTAGGGGCCATGACGGGTACCCGGGGCTAACCACCGAGCACCACTCATTCTATTACTCATCATACTCATTAACTTATACTCGATCATAGGAAAACCATTTCATTTGGAAACATAATTACTTTTATATACATAAGCCCTTCGGCTATCAAAATAATATATATACAATAGTAACATCGTGAGACCATACTACCCACACATACGTACCCACGAGCCTCTACTGGAGTACTAGACATATGGACGGGACAGGACCCCGTCGTGCCCAAAATACATATATGTATATATACACAAAAGAATAGTCCAAATAGCACCTCCGGAATAATGGAGTGCTCCTGTAAATCTGCTGATAGCTCTTATGGATCTGCACCGTCTCCCTGTCTACATGTGGGCATGAACACAACGTCCAAAGAAAACGGACGTCAGTACGAATGTTGTACTGAGTATGTAAGACATAAACAATAATGTTATATCAATGAAATACGGAGACATCGAATGAAGAGTGATTTGTAACTGACTGTCACTTGACACTGAAATAATGCATGCTAACTTACTTCATAATCATTATCATATCATGAATGCATATATGTATAAGCTGCCCGACCATATAGGTACGGTGTGATAATCATTAGCCCGCGTCCTGGCCTCCCGCGTCCGGGGTACCATCTCATGCCGCCCACTAGTGGTGTCTGCCCATGCCATCTAGACATGGTGTATACGCTGCCCGCCTTAGCGGTGTCTGCATGGCCATGTAGGCGCGGTGTGATATCATCATGTACATCTCATAGACTTATCATATTCTCATCATACTATTATCATAATGCCTGACTGGGAACTTAAGACAACTATACTCTATCGGGGTGACATAAGGTCGTGAACCCTCGATTCCAGTATGGAGTATTTATAAGCATTCTGCCTCACCTTGAAGGAATTAGCATATAAGGTGAGTGTATTCAATGAACAACATCAATGGATCATAATATGGACCATTATTCTTGTAGAAACATAGTATCGTGGGCCTTAGACTCTTTAGACTTAGACTCATCATTATCATGCTCGTAACATATCTCTTATCTTATCTCGTATGAAGCTCTTTACTAAGATTGACTCATAATTTTCGGGATGTAGGGAAGTCATGAAGAAGGAGGAGATATCATATCATAAGATTCATGCCTTAGAAAGAAGGGACTAGCCTTACATACCTCTTTCGTTTAGCTATTCTATCGTTTGATCGTTCTTCTTCGTTGTCCACGTTTCTACCTTCAAGAGAGTTCATGCTCAAATTAGATAATCGATAACATAAGCCTGTTTGAACTAAAGCTAGAGAAACTTGAGCAGCATCTCCTTTGTTTCTACTACTTTCTCCATATCATATATCAATTCCCAATCATCCATAACAACATTCACAATATTATAAATAACAATCATCATTCATCTACATTATCCACATTTCACAATTTCACTTCAATTCCTCTATAATCATGGTCATGGTTCACTATTGCGTTTTCTCATATATAATACTTACCCCATGTTCTAAATGTCATTTATAGCTTACTTATAATCACCACATATCAATATTCATGATTCACTCCAAACTACTACTCAAAATGTCACTATTCCCATATTCATAACCCATTTTCTATACCCTTCTACAATCCAAGTGTTTCAACTTTTCAATACCTTAAATAACATGGAAATACCATAAAACTTACCTTAGATAGTGTAGGAATAAGCCTTGAGTTGAAATATTTCTCTTTCACCAAAACCCTAGTTCAGTTCCATTGATATTCCTTGGCTTGGATGCACTTTAATGTGTTTCTTACACTTGATTTTTGTGGGTTTGATGAAATTGATCATCAATTTCTCTTGGGTTCTTGTAGATGAAGTGTGTGGAAGTTTCTAGAGAAGTCTTGAGTTGTGGAGAATGAAAATGAAATGAAAATAATGAACTTGGGTGCTCTTTTTATAAATTAAAAATCTGTCCCGACGAAATTATACGGACACTTATACGGTCCGTATAAGTGACCGTGAAATTGCTTCAGCAACCATCCCCTTTTGTGTCAATTTGACGGCACATTATACGGTCCGTATAAGTGACCGTGAAATCACCCCATCAACTTCTCACTTCTGTGTTCATTTTACGGCACATTATACGGTCCATATAGGTGACCGTATAATCCCATCAGTGAGGGACTTCACTGTGACGATTCTGCGGTATATTATACGGACCGTATAATCGGCCGTAGAACCTATCTTTTCTCCGATCTTGTTCTCGTCACTTCGTTTGATCTCCAATCCTTATGGAACCTTCTTGATACTTGTTTAACACCTCATTAATGATCTAAGCGACGTTATAATTCTTCTCCAAGGCACTATTAAATCATCATTAACTTGTTACTCGTAAATCCTTTCCGACACACAACATATACCTTGCTTTCCTTAACAACTTTCGTCACTCACCTCAAATGTCTTTGAAATCTTATTTAAAATCATCAAACGTTATTTATTACTTACTAAAACATCGTATACGTCGTGACCTTCGTTAGTTTATTCACTGTACGTTCACGAAAAATTTTCCGTGGTGTAACAGATCTTGGCTTGAATTCCATTTTTGTTTACTGTCTTAATCTTTAACTGAGTTCTGCCGAAGGTAATACAACACCTCACTTGTGTCTGTCAAAGCTAATGAAGACATGACCTTTATGGAAATCCCTTGGCCTAGTTGAACCTACTTATGCTCTTGATCCTGTTGGCATCATAAATGATTAAGGGGATCAGTTGCTTCCCTTGTGTGCTACATACTAGTAAATGGCTGTCTCAACCAAAGGAACTCTGATTTCACCTATTTGAGTTTGTCCATATCATGTCTGTTAGAATTACTGCTTTTTTTCTCTTGTTTATTTCTACATTCTGTGTGAGAATCACATAGACTTTAAAATATGATCCCTAAAAGAATGGCAAGAACCTTTACTCAGGGTTGTGCGTAGGACCCCTAGGCTTGTTTGAAGATTTTGTATAAATAACTCTACATGTTCTCTATAAATGCCAAATCTGATGTTCTTCTCTATTGTGTTGTACCATGGCTTGAAGCTTGTTCACCCTATGTTTTACTGCCTTTACACTTTACCATATTCACTTGATTCAACACTGCTAGAGACTGTGCTACTTCTATGTGATTGTTTGTGTTGTGATTATTTGCTTCAGTTCAGTTTTGGCCACCTTATGCCCATATGGATCACTTTCTTTCTATATCTAAATCATATTTAGTTGCTTTGGCCTTGGCTCATAAGAGTGATATACCTACTGAGACCATCCATCTCTTCTCATCTTGTTCTCATCTGTTCTTGCTGATTTATAATTGTTCTATGGCTGTGTATTTAGACTTATCCTATTTATTCTAAGCCATGTATGTGGATATGTGGATCTGTGTCTTCCATGGCTATGTTGGCTGAGAGAGGCAGTTTAGGTGGGAGGGGGGCCTAGTTTGAACCTTCCCTTAGTAACCAGCCATGCCGGAGGTTCATGAAACCTCTTAGAACTTGTGCGACATCAGGAATAAGGGGGGGGGGGGGGTGATAACTTTGGCTTCCCACCATCAAGGTTTGGGGTTTGAGTTTAAAGGCATGGAAATACATATGCACATTATGTGAGCTTGTGAATAAATAGGATATTATGCTTGTATGTGTGTATACTTGTGTATACAATAGGGTTTGTAAATGAATAGGACACTGTGTATGTATGTGTGTATAGTTATACGTATGATAAGAACAGTAAAATATATACTAACCAGGGTCTTGGTTTCTTTCCCTCTTCACTCCATGGCCATTTGGGCCAAGGTCCAGCCACCCTATTGGGTCAAAGGCCCAATAGGGAAATTCTTTCAAGTTTGTTGAGTCTAAGAAGAAAAGGAAAGGGAGGCTAATATATTGAAGGCCCAGTCATGGGTGAAAGTGACACGAAGGCCCAACCATGGGTGAAAATGGTTACTAGGGGTTTGGTACACCCCTAGTCTATCTTCCTTACATATTTATGACCCTCTTTACTTGCTTAAAGTGTTTTTTCTGTACTATATTCATACTTGTAAAAACCCACAATATTATTGGAATCATTTATGTTTCATATTAGGCATCTTAGGCAAAACGGTGCATATGCCGTTTACATTGACTCTAGCTCCTTAAAAAGTAATTCTTCTTTGGGAAAATCTGAAAAAACACATATTGATTTTGAAAAATATATAAAATAAGAAGCAAATCGCGTTTGTTTTAATAACAAGGCTAAAGAGGTTTTGGAAGGCAAGATAGCATAACATACTGTTCAAAACTAAGAGGATGAGTAAATTATACAAAAAATCTGTTACGACCCAATTCGGGGTCGCGCGGGCACCTACCTTTCCCACCTCGGTAGGTGAACCCTCTCATTGAATACCCATTAATTAAATAAGGATGATTCATTTAAACCAATAGATATTTAGAAATAACAGCGGAATATCATAATATTTGTGTAATAAACTCAAGTGTGCATATGATTAGAACAAAGACATGATTACAGACTCAATCCATCTTCCCAGGACCCGGTCTAGACTAGTACAAGAGCGACTAATGACTTCAGATTACCACTACATTCTAAAACTCAACCTCCATCCCGGAATGAAATGGGAGGAGGCCTTCCAGATAGGCATCGCGTATTTCCACATATGATTCGATCAATCACCTGAAATACTCTACACCCCAAAAAGGGTGTAGCAAGTGCAATATCAGTACAAACCACGCGTACTGAGTAAGTATCATAGGCCGACAATGGTTAGTAACACATATTAGTAAAAGAATTCACAGATAAACATGATAACAACCTAATCGAGTCATACAGATCTACCACACACTGTATATCGAATACCCTTAAGCATTAATTTCACTCTAATTATTCACCAGTCAAGCTCACAACGATCTTGGAACTCACATATCATTAAATCGTTCATTTCAGTCTAGTAGTCAACTCATCATTAAAACACCCGTTATCTTACATCACATAGAGACCAAACATATAACTAATCTTACGGATGGTCTATAGGATACCTCAACAAGTTCAATCAACAAATCCAGATCCAAGTACACGTCATTGCCTAAGTAAAACATCTAATCCCAAATGTGCCAAATCTGAATAAATCAATCCGAATCTAATCATCAGTAAACACCAAATCATCTCAACAAGACATAATGCAATGCAGTGCAAGATGTATGAATGCAATGCCATGCCATACAAATGAGGTGTACACATGTACTCCAGGCGAAAATATCGACGTCTAGGTAGCACAACACAGTGTGACTCGCGAAGTCTAAGTTCCACCCGTCCCGGATCTTTGCCTAATAGACAGACGGGACCCTGACTAATTTCTCACGGGGAAGTCTCACTGGCACCACTCTGGAGGACCCGCGGAGTCCATGCACTAACAACGATTCCGGGATAACATCAGAATCGACCATGCAACAACGATGCCGGAATAGCTAATCTGACATCGACCACCTCACAGTCATTCAAGTAAAGAGTTTATCAAAATATCAGTTTCGCTCAATCAACGATACTAGATCATCACCGGGCATAGACCATGCATCATGAATATGAGAGAATGTATGCAATGCATATGTCAATGATTCCGAAATTAAACCTCGGATATCGGCCTTCTCACAATCACTCAAGTAAAAGAGTTTGTCAAATACCAGTTTCATATAATAAACGATTTCGAAATGGATCTTCGGACATCGGCCTTTTCACAATCACTCAAGTAAAATAATTTACAAAAATACCAGTTTCACTCAATCAACGATACCGGATCAACACCGGGTATTGGCCATGCATCATGAATGAATGAGAATGTATGCAATGCGTGTATCAACATCAACAACGAAGTTCATTATCACAAGTACCAATAATGGGGTACGCTAACAATGTATCATATCACAATACCAACAATGGGTATGCTAACAATATATCAATATCACAATACCAACAATGGGTATGCCAACAATACGTCAATATCCCAATACCAACAGTGGGTATGCCAATAATATATCCGAACAAAGACGGATAAAGAGATCTACTCTCTATCAACAACTCATGGCATCAAGCCAACATAATAACACTGTCAAGCACAACACAACGAGGTGGCTAGTCCCAACACACAACAGGTCAATCAATCATATCCATTATTACCACTTCCTTAAATCAGCCTATTAGCTTAGAATAAGTAATCTCACCCTACACTCACAATCATTCGTCACATCTCATTTTAGACTCAATCACAATCGTTGGTGCATTTTGTCCTCCCATTTATCAACTAGGTTCACTAATAATGGCATAACACAATAATCACATATTACGGGAAATTCTTATCATTAGACACGAAAATAGGCTTCACCCACTACTTTCAAGTCACATATATCCATCGATATTAAAGAAAATCACATCAACAACCTAAGGAATCTACAGGCCACAAACCCGAACACGCAAATCACACAACAATACCATCCTAAGATTCCATCCCAAATCTCCAATTCCTATACATGCATTCTCCGTTCCTTCTAATACCCAAATATATGAAACTAACCAGAGTCTACCGAAAGGGAAGCCATAACCTACCTAGCAGCCGAACAGGTGCCATGAACCCACATCTTGTTTCGTCTTTCAAAGCGTCTCCAAACAATCAAACTCTATCACATATGAATTCTATGTAAGAAACCATGAATAATGATACCCATATTGATATGTTCTATTTTGGTCAAAAACCCACTCTTTAATTCGGGAAAACAGAACTCAAGGGCAAAACACAAATTTTATGACCAAAATACCAAATTCAATACCAAAGGGTCAAAACCCATTACTTTAATCATAGGAATAGTCAATTATTCTCAAAATCATCATTTATATGAAAACCTCCAAATTACGGTCTAAGAACCTAACTTTGATTCAAGAAATTCAACTCCCTAAAGATGGGTTATTGATAAACAAGCCTAGATACAACATTATCTAGCATAAACAACATTATTCACAATCTAGGAAGCCAATTCATTTTTGGAACTCTTTCATGAAAAAACCCATAAACTCTCCTTTGATTCTAGTCATTACAAGGTTAAAATCATGCTTAGAAGATGATAATGGATAGATACAAGGTTAGGACACTTACCCTAGGAAGAAAATGGTTTGCTAGACCTTCAAGTCGCCTCCAAGAGTGCTTACAATGAGATTAGAAGTTATGGAAAATGTCTAAGGGTTTTGGGGGTTTTTAAATTGAAAATCTGGCCCGTCGGCCGCTATGGCGGTCAACAAGCCACCATGGCGCCACCGCTATGGCGGTCACCGTACCGCTATGGCCTTTACCCTACCGCTATGGCGGTCATCCTATCGCTATGGCAGTCACCAAACAGTAGAATTTTCTGGTGTCTTCCAAACTTGAAATTAACCCTCAGAACCATCCTGGAACCTCCTGGACACAAACAAAATATGCAGATATACACAAAAATGTGCTACGAATGCACTCGTGGCCTTGGAATTCCATCAGAGATATCGTTGACCGGGTCAACCCCCGATACCTCAAAACTAACTTTCCAACCCAGGTCCCAAAATGCACCCGAGTGCATTGGGAATCGAAACGAATATGGACACAAGTTCTAAACGACCATCTGGATCTCTCGAAATCGTCGAATTTCCTAAAAAGGTCCATTTACTCAAAAGTCAACTTTGAGTCAACTCATTTTCGCTTAAAGCCCAATTTTTCTAGAAACATTCTAAAGCCCATAATGATGCCTAGGAAGTCATGCCAACTATCTCCTCAGGTCAAAATAGTTCTAACGAGACTCAGGAACAAGTCCATGAGGGAAAAAATGGAAAAATCACGGTAACGACAAAATGGGTCGTTACAAAATCCTTTTCAATTGTTGAAACACGTTTTTCTGGGTTTGGAGTTTGTAAATTATGGTAGATTGGGCCAGAGCCCATCTAAATTCTCTTTTTTTTTAGAAAAATTAGATGTTCAAAAAAGTATTTTTTGGGCCAGAGCCCACGCAGTTTTGTCTTTTAAAAACCCAATAAACCTTTCTTTTGGTCAAAGCCCACCTAATACTTTTTAAATCTATGGTTAAAGAAATTTCGGGTCAAGGCCCACGTTTTAAATAACTGAAATAAAGTGTTTTGGGCCAGAAAACAAAATGGACTTCAAAGTTAAATTTTGCCTTAAAATAAATCAGAGACTTTATTCAATAAAGAAATAGCGAGCACATTTTTTAAAAGGGATATATATAAGTCATTTGGCCATAAATTCAATTCATTTCTTAAGGATAAACGTGCAAAATTATAAAGAGTCTCTTTTTCTTGTAAAATCAAAATGGCCCAATTTTTATACGCCCATAATTATAAAAAGTTTAGATAAGGATGTTCGAGAAATGTATTAAACGTATTAACCTAGTCCACGTGTGAGTCAAGCATGAATAAAACCTATTCGCCCAGACTACAAATTAAATAAACTTTCTATCTTTTTATAGAAAAACTACTATCCTTATATATAAAAGGAACTAATTATAGCCGGATATTATAAATCCGAACCTAAATACCCTATACGTAAAGAGAATATATTCAATTCTTTTAAAAAAATGATATGCAACATGACAGGCTTTCTTTCGGGAAATAAAATCTAAATAAACAGTTCATGCAAATACTCACACATTGGAATTCGAAGGCCAACCGTATAGTATGGATCCTTAATACTAGGGTGCCTAATACCTTCCCCAGGGAATCACCTAACGCTTAGCTAGAACTTTGGATTAAGAAGGATTTTTTCACGACGTATGAATAAACCCTTCAAAACCGGTTTTCCTAATTTCCTAAAAATTAGGTGGCGACTCTTTTAAAATAAAGTGCGAAAGAGCACCAACGATTTCAAAGTAGCTTTACCGAGCGCTAACCCCGCCCGCAAAAATGCAAACCGTTACAAGTGTCTTGTCGGGAAATTTCTGGTACAACCCCGGAATTGGCTGTGGTAGATGCCCCATTCTGGGATCTCTCTTGATAGCCTTTGTACGTTGATCCTCACTAGGAGCATACCCTAGACTAAAACGTTAATTTTCTTTTGGGATTGGCACAAGCTTTGTTATCCCTTCATGGTCCCTTCCTAGGCCTTTTCCTGTTTCAAAATCATTTCTCAGCATGGTGGAGGCAATCATTCTGTAGACTGTCGGCATTGGTCTGTCGACCTCCCTTTATGAGTGGGTGGCCCCAACGTATTCCATCACGTGGAAGTTTGATCTATTGGGACTCCTTTCGATCGATGGTATAATGTTGTAAGGATACTTCTGGGTATCCTCTCAGCTTCGACCACAATTTCTTGGCCCTGCCATTCAAATTTTATGGCCTGGTGCAGACTTGATGGTACCGCACCAGCGGAGTGGATCCAGGGTCTTCCCAAGAGCATGTTGTAGTTGGCAGTGATTGCCATGACTTGAAATTCTGCTGTGAAGGATACAGGTCCGAGTTGGATTTTTAGGTCTATCTCTCCTAAGGAATCACTTAGAGATCCATCAAATCCCCTGACGTTTGTCCCACTCTAGCGAATCTTTCCTATATCACAGCCAAGCTATGTTAATGTGGGTATGGGGCAGATGTTGAGGCTCGACCCATTATCCACAAGTACTCTCCCTACGACCTTGTCGCGACATTCTAGGTGATATGGAGGGCTCTGTTGTGAAAGGTCCCCTTAACTGGCAATTGCTCTTTGGAGAAGCATATTTTGTGTTCGCCAATGATATGGGCCACTAGTCCGGCTAAATCCTCGCTGCTCGTACCAGCCGGTACATGTGCATCATCCAACACCTTCATGAGGGCATTCCTATGTGATAGCGAGCTAGCCAACAATGAAAACACCGAGATTTGTGCCGGCTTCTTCTTTAAATGCTTAACAATGGAATAATCTTTTAGTTGCATGCGTCGCCAAAAATCTTCGGCTTCTCATTCGGATATCACCCTTCTCTGGGTATTTTCTTTCCTTGTGGAATTCTGGGCAAATTCTTCAGGAGTGTAGCATCTTCCTGAATGAGTCATGCCTTGGGTCATAGCTACTTGCATAGTGATTGGCTTCTTAGCGTTAGGCACAATCTGTTGCGCCACCTAGGCTACCACGGGTACTGGGACCAAAGTCCTGAACATTGGTATAGACTTGGGAACTCTCGGACTGGGGACCAAGACCTTGAATTTGGGACGTTCCTGGAGTGTGAGGGAAGCAATTGTCTATTCAAGAGACTCGACCATTTTGGGGGCCAACGCCCCGCAAGATTCAGTCTTCATCTCTCTCTATCATGTGGACCCTGCTGTTTTCATGATCGGCAGCAGGTTCGTGTTTACGTTGGGAGCTACAGTTCCCAGGATGATTTCTCTTTTGTCGATCAGATCTTGAATTTTGTGTTTTAGGTTTATGCAATCCTCCATGCTGTGTCCATTCCCTCCTGAATGGTAGGTGCCAGTTTGATCGGCCCTGTAGAACCTACTCCCGAGCTATGCTAGTTTTGGTATGAATTTCTGAATCAATCCTGCAGTTGGAAGTCTCTCAAAAAGCCGAGCCCTCAGCTCGAAAAGCATCGTGAATTCTCTTACTGGCCTTTTCTCAAAAGATGGAATGGAGAATTGTATGCTGGGGGTGAATTTTGGTAATTTTGGGGTTGATAGGCTTGTGGTGGGTTGTTCTGCGGTGGGCGGTAGTTTTGCTGGGGTGGTGGTTGGTATATTTGTTATGGTAGTGGTTGATAAACAGGAGCAGACACACGGACACTGGGCAAAGCCGTGTATGCTGGTACAGTAGTGGAGAAGGTTGGTTGCAAAATATACGGGTTCTGGGTTGTATAAAGGAACGGAGTAATTCACAAGAGGTGGAGTTTGGTGAGGAGATGGTGGTTCTTTTGCTTTTTGGTTCGGAATATGGGATATGCTCGCCACATCCTCTTTCTTTTTGCAGAAGACTCCTGCAGTGGCTTGTCCAGACGCTTTGTTGAAGATACTGACGATCTTTGCAGATTTGAGACCATTTTCTATGGCTTCTCCCATTTCTACCAACTCAGAAAATGGCCTCCCGGCCATGGATAACATCCTATCATAGAAATCAGGCTCATATGACCTGATGAACACGGAGACTAGCTCTCCTTCACACATTGGCGACTGCACACGAGCTGCTTCGCCCCTCCATCTTTTGGCGAATTCTCTATAGTTCTCTGTTGATTTTTGTTTGACCTTCTCGAGGTAGTAGCGGTCTGGGACGATTTCAACATTGAAACGAAATCTCTCCATGAAGGATTCCGCCATATGTTCCCAAAGGAGCCATTGGCGCATGTCTTGTGTGGCGAACCATTCGGCTGCTTCGCTGATTAGGCTACGACTGAATAGTCACATGATCAAAGGTTCATTCTTCTTCACTCCGACCAACTGGTCGCTGTTGACACCTAATTTTCACTTCATAAAATGCGTATTCTAATTTTTAAAATTCCCAAGTCCAAGATGGAGTAAAGAGGCCTTTTAAAAATTTTAAAATTCAAAAAATCCCGAGAGATTTGCAAAAATTGACGTTTAATTATTATTCTATAAAAATTGACAATTACAAGAAATTACAAGTTGTTTACTTTCATAAATATAATTCAAAAAAGAAAATACATATCCCGCTCCGTCTAACTCGGGAATTATTTTAATTAAGACAACGTATGAATTATGGCTCATTTTGACCGCGTTTTTCACATTTTTAAATAGTGCTCGTAACTATATCAAAATTAGGCTCGTTTTGAAACTAATTTTGTAAATTTGCGAATTTCAAAATTTTAATTATCCTAAATAAATATTTTACTTAGTGATACGCGTATTTATAAAAATATAGTTGCTAATTGATTTAAATTAGGGAGGGGGTTTTTATTTATTATTTTAAAACTAAGGGGGGGGGGGGGGTTAACATTTTAAAAAAATGAAGGGGTCTGAAGTTTGTTAAAAAAAACTTCACACCCCCACATTTTCGGTTCATTCCACCCGACTCACTCGTCTCCTTCATGAGGCGATTTTGCGATCTTTTAGGGTTTCCTTAACCGTGTCTTATTCATGGCGATTCGGGGTCTTTCTTGGCCAATTTCTTGAGGGGTTTTACTCTTAATCATGATTACTCATGATTTTCAGGTTTATTTTCATTCGAATTTGGTATTTATGCCTAAATTGAATCATACTAGGTTTGTTACTCAGATTCTTTATGTGTTTATGGTTGCCATGGGTAGGGCCTTGAGCCCTTAGCCATCTTGTGCACCATATGCATTAAAATAAAGAATCTAGGGGGAAACTTCCTAGATATTTCTTGGCTAAGGTATAAATTTGGAGATTTTATCCTCAGTGTACTATTTGGTACAATTGTACCGTTAGAGTGGTACAAAATTTGCTATATTCGTACTACCTTGGTATTTCTGATTTTTATTATATTTTTCGTGGATTTTAGGGTACAATGACTTGTCACTTTTGTTGTGTTATCTATTGAAAATTCGAATTTCAGGAGGAGAGAAAACAATTTGGGGGTTTTGGGGGGAAATTCTATTTTGATATATTTTCCCTACCATTTTTTAACCCTAGCTGAAGGGATTTTCCTATAAATAGAAAGTTTTGTTCATTATATATTTTTTTTGATACCCTAGAAAAAGACTAAGTATACTAGCCTATATATCACTATACTCCTACAATACACCCCAGATACACTATAATATACAATATACAATACTAATATGCTTTACTCTATAGCCTACACTACTAAAAAGACAAAGGATTTTCCTAGAAAATTGAAAAAAGGTTTAAGGTCTTGGTTGGTGTTGAAGCTTTGGATCATAATCTCCCCTTTGATCTTTTGGTTGCCCTATAGAAAGGTACTAACTTATTCTAGCCTTCTTATATTCATTATTTCAATATTTTAATGCATTGTCTACCTTTATGTGATTCTGAAATTTTTAAGGTTTCATTTGAAGAACTTAATGTTTGTGTCTATTCACATGTGATTGTTTCTTGGATCTATTGGTGCATGTCTTGTTTGGTTACTGTTTCTTTGAGGTTCTAAGGCTATTGTGTTATAATGAGGAAGGATAAGAGGGCCCTTAAGTGTTAATTAGTGGGTTTAATGTAGAAAATAAAGTTTAAAATGAAGTAGGTATTAGTTTGGTTTCTCTTGTTTTGTTTCTGTGTTGTGTTGTTTTAGTTTACTGTTTCATTTATGGTTTTGAGGGCCGGAGTGTCATCTTGTCATTTTTGAACTACTTGGACATTTGTTTTGTGATTCCTGTACACCCATAGTCTTGTTTTGTTTGTATTAAGTCCATTTCAAGTTTGTTGATTGGCACTAGACCATTTGACTTGATTCATAGGTAGTTATCTTAGATTATCGTCTAGAAACTGTGTGAAATCTTGAAAAGCAGCTTGTGTTACCATGTTTATTGATAATAATTGGGACCTAGTGTAAAAGACATCTTAAAAAGACCCTAGAAAAATAGTAACTGGTCTTTTGAATGAAAACTGGCCCTGAAAATGACTTTAAGTCTCATCTGTGTTTTTAAAATTGCTTGTTTGAGCATATTCCTGAGATTTTTGATATATGTCATATGTCTGAACTCTGTATGATCCTCTAAGATCATTTTTGACTTAAAAATCATCTTGGAACTTTGAAATGTATTACCTGTCCTGTATGGATACATATACTTAAGTTAAAATGAGTTTAAGTATTTATCTTCCCTTGAAATGGTCTGTTTGAGTATAATTTTTTAAGATTGTGAGTTCTGTCACTTGTTTTAGACTTATATGACCCCCCATGATCAATTCAAATTTAAAAATGACCTTGCAAATCTGAAATATGATGTTTGTTCTTGTATTGTTTACATATATTGAACTAGAAGATATTTAGGTCTTTGGTTTTGCTTGTTTTATCTATGTTGAACTTGTTCTCACTCCTTTAAGATTGATTCTCTTCAAAAGATTTGCAAAAAATAGCTTTCAAATCCCTAAACCAATTAGTCTGTTTATAAATCTTATGAACCTTTAAAAAGTTTTAAACCTCTGATTCTTCTATTCTTCACTAAATGAATGTTAGGACAACAAGAAGAGGATATATATGTTTATGTGACTGTTTGGGTTAACTTGTATACACTTTGTCATTTTTAGATCTTGCTAAGCACTTGAAAAGGTGAAAATCATTCACTTAATTTGCTTTGTGGATCCTAAAATAGTTAAGTGTGGATTTGAAGCCTCTAAAACTGGGAATTTGTTCAAAATAGGAACTTGATGAATCTGTAATTTGTCTTATTGATCTATTTAGAATGGTTTAAGTCTTGTTTGGTCTTATGTGGGTGCCAATCACTTGTTCAGATTATAGTGTAACATCCCCTGCTGAGGTTGCCTTGATGAATTAGACTTTAAATACCCTTGCCAGCTAGATCATATAGAAGTTAAAGATGCATAGAACTAAAACTGAACCTAAAAGGGTGTCTAAGACTAAGTATAGCCACAATTCAGTTCCTCTTTTCCTTCTTTTTCTGTGTGATTGTTCTTGGAACTTGCATACACTGTCCCCTACTCATTGTTTGTTCATACTATTCCTGAATACACCATCATTTGACCTAGGAGAAGCAGGATGCACCTTCTTTGTTTGCCATATGAGCACTGAGCCATTTTTTGCCTCATCATTAGTAGTGTGCTTACTACAGACTGTACCTGGGTTCTGTTTGAAATTATTGAATCATGCTAAGTTCTTGGGAGTTGGTTTATGACCAAACTTTCCTTTAATGGTTTACTTAAAGTGTTTAGAGCTTGTGATACTTATTATAACTTGAATTTGTGCCCTGACTTGCACTCTAGCTTAAGACTGGACCCTTGGTCAAAACTTCCTTTCTGAAGTCATACCATGAACCTGTTAAAATTGGACTTTGTTGAATGTAATGCTGAAACTGAAACTAAAATGGCTTTGAGAAAGCAGATATAGCACTTGTATACTTGTGCCCCTCTTGTAGTTGCTTTGGGAATTTCTGAGGATCTCCTACACGTGATTCTTACTTTTGCCTGCTTGTTTGAGCTAAAGTATGCTTGACACTCCCTTGTTTGACCTAGTATAAGTAGTATCAACTTTTTCTAGTTATGATTTGGAATTCCATGGATTTGTAATCATTCTTATATGAGTTTTCTTTCATTTGTGACTTAATTGACTGCTTTTGAGTCATGTTTGCACCCTGGATAGCTTTATGTCCCTTTCATCTTATCATGGACTTGTTGATTACCCATGGCATTCTCTGTTTAACCTTACATTTGTGTGAAACTTATTTTCTTGAACTCTGAGAATAAAACTGAGTACAAACTGTCATCTTGAAATTCTGGCAATGCTTCCTATGTGACTACCTATATGAGATAATCTTTGTATTTAACTGAAACCCTATATGACTTGTGATTGAATCTAAACTAGGATTTGGGAATTTGGGAATCATTTGTAAATATATTCCCGGAATTTACTTATTACTTAGCTTGTTCTAAGTTAAAATTAACATAAGATCACTTTAAATCTTAAAACCTTTTTCTGTGACCCTTTGATCAGTAGTAAGTAAGGGTTTCTAGCCTTTGTTCAACTTTCTGTTCACTTAAATGAGTACTTGATTGGGTAGTTCAACATTTTATCCCCTCTTAATTGATGATTTTCCCCTAAAATTTTAGGAACTAGGACTCCAAATGTGATGATCATGGCCTGTGCTTTGTTTCTTTCCCTTCTTTCTTCCCCATCTCTTAATCTTGTGCCACCTTGCTCCATTACCCCCTCCACTGTTGTATCATCTCGGATCTTCGGGCTACGTTTTAACGCATAATATGGGGGGTATAATGGAATCCATATGGGAGATATAGGAAGTTTTTGAAACCCAATCAATACATTAGAAGAGTCCTTGAGCAAAGGAAAGTTGGAAGCTACCCTACGGAGCGTGTTTTCAAGTGAGCTTGCACCATGTCTCACTTAAAATGAGTATACGGAAAAATATGTAAGGAATTTGGGAAAATTTCCTGCTTTAAAGTTGCAGATCTTTGAAATATCTTTCTAACGGTATATTATGGAGGTCGAACACACATTTGTACAAAAAGTTATGCCCGTTTTACTAAAACAGTATTCTGCCGATTTACAGTAGAATCTACGGGCCGTAAAATTTATACGGGCAGTAGATTTGGGGCGTAAAATAGGTCCAAAAAGCCCAAATCAGTGTAATTGATTTACGGTAGGATCTATGAATCGTAAATCTTTTACAGTCCGTAAAATGGAGCGTAAAACAGGTCCGACAACAATTTTAAAATTTTGTTTTAATGCTTTTTCACTTCATTCTTCACATCCCCAAGCCCTAGAACGACCATTCTGTCTTATCCTTATCCTCATACATCAAGGTAAGTCCCTCCCATGTGTTCCCAAGTGAATTTTAATTATTATACATGGATTCTAAGCGAAATCATTGTTTCTAACCTAGGGTTTTCAAGAAAACCGATCTCAAGGTTCAAGATTTTAGAAATCTTCTTCAAAGTTCAAGTCTTTAATTCAAGTTTTGGAGTGATTAAGGTATGTGGAGTTACTATCTACGTGTGGGAACACCATTGTTCTTCCCCACGCCTCTTAATCCACAAAGTATGAATCTTTACGAAAACTAGAGTTTCTATACCATGCTCATAACAACCCTAGGTCCATGTCCATGTCCATGATTATATTATGTATGAGTTGCTATTATTCTATCATTGTGTTCTTAATAACTCCATATGATTATGAGAATCAGTCCGTAATCCATGAAAACTCATATATCTCATTCCATGGGTTCTTACATGCAAGTTCTGATATGCTATGATATTTTTCAAGAAAATACTATGTTGTACAAGTTCATGAAGGCAAGTTATAATTCATGATATCCACGTAAAAGCAAGTTATGATACACGAAACCATGGGTAGCAAGTGTCACTTATTTTCCATGTTCAGGTTTTTGGGAGTTACATTAATTACCAAGAAGGCTTCAAACAGCCTGAAACTACGTAGCTACCGTAGGATGAGGATCGCTCCACCCATGCTTAGGACGATCTCTCATAATGACTGGATCCTTTCATAATATTATTAAATCTCATGTCCCTGGCAAGGTATGAGTGTTCTGCTGGTAGGATGCAAGTACCAGACCATGTTGTCGGTAATATTTACTGCTCTCCCTACTCACGATACTTTACACATGTTATATATGTATATGTACTCATGTTCATGATCATGTTTCAGTTCAGTCTCTATTATGTTATTTCCATGTCCCATGTTATTTCATTCAGTTGCTTTACATACTAGTACATTCAATGTGCTGACGTCCTCTTTTATTGCCCAGAGGCCTGCATTTCACGATCCAGGTACAAATTTACAAGACGACGCATCTGCTTAGTAGGACTCTACACGTATCAGCTTATTGGTGAGCCCCATCTCATTCGGGGTTTTAGTCAGTTATCTTTATTTTATTAGTTATGCATTTAAAGGTATGCGGGGGGCCTTGTCGCAGCAAGTAAGTTTTCCAGTCAAGACTCATGATTAGAGGTTTCATAGACTAGTCAGTCAGTTATGTCAGGTACTCAGAGTCGTGTATCCATCCTTGGCTCAATTTATGATCATTTCTGCATTCATGATTTAAATAATTATTTCATTAAATTATTATGACATCTCATGTTTTATAAAAGCTCATCACATTTCATGCTATATTCCGCTAATGTTATGCCTTATGATGATTTAGCAAGCCATGTGCTTCGCTCGGTCACATGCAGTAAGTCACCGAGTACCGTGTTTCGCCCAGGCCATGGTTCGGGGCATGACAACTGTCAATATTGCTTGCTTTACTATCTAGAATATGTGTTATGCCCTCTTGGTTATACTATGCTATTTTAGAAGTTGTAATGCTCGACATGACTAGCCTTGTTTGAAAACTACTTGATCCTCTTGCTCTTGCATTAGTCAAGTCCTCCTATGGCATTCATTAAGCCATTAGACTATCATTACCTCACTTCATGAACTATCTTTGGATCATCTAGTCTTGCAAGTTAGTTACTGCATGTTTTGAGAGTTTTGCTAAGGTTTTATGTTGGTTTGATTGTGTGATCACTGCTATGAGATTTGAGTTTAAAATATGGAGGGTATGCCCGAGGGTGGTTTTGCTATATGGGCTGTTTTTTTTTTTTGACACTTAGTAAAATTTGGAGTAAAAATGAGGGGGATATCAGGGGGTATATCGTGTATATGGGAGCTCAACACTTAGAAAAAAAATGGGAAGAGAAAAGGGAGTATAGGGCTCTAGTTGGGCCTGGGCTTCAGCCATTACACATGCTTAGTCTATTTTGTTAAACTTGGGCTAGTGATAGTCACTGGGCTGCAGCTTTTCATTTCCGGTTATCTTTACCACTGGGCCTAGCCCAGTTTGAGATGTGATTTAAATTTTGGCTTTGTAATAGTAGTTAGGAATTTAATTTCCTCTACTTCAATTTTAATTGTGAGTATGTACTAATGTATGTGTACCCCGTTTGTATCCTTGCCCCCCTGAAATCCGTCGGTGGGCCTCCGCGAGGCCTGCTAACCTCATTAGATCGAGTCAAACACAAATCATGGACGAGCAAAGCATTTGGAGTGGGATTTGGAATGGATTTAGAATTTTGATGAGCATTTTTTCTGTTCGGCTTGGTAGGCTCAACTCCCTTAAAACTTTGCAATTCATGTTTTATATTATCATTACATGCACTTTAAATTTCATATTGGAACCCATATGATTAAACCGCTCATTAGAGTTGCCTAAAACAATTTTTATAAACTAATTAACATAAGTATGGTATAAAATTGAAAAAACGGACTGTTTGGATTTTAAAGGACTGAATCTGTTTAATCTAGAGGACTTTGGGACTGAAATTGACATTTTAAAGTTTAAGGACTTGGACTGACATCGACCGTTTTGGAGTTGTTGGACTGATTTCGATATTCTCCGACTTGTATAAAACGGATAAAAATGGGATAAAAGTTGGAATAAAATTGGATAACCTAATATAAATAATTTAGTATAAATAACTTGGTATAATTATATATTATATGCAAAAACTATTTTTTGTATAAAAAATATTTTCTATGCTTAAAACACTTTTTTTTTTTCAAAACCATTTTGGGTGGACTTACGTAGGGTCCTACTTAGGCTAAGAACCTTCAGGTATTAGCCTAAGTGTTCTAGTCCGACACCCCAAATGCCAAATTTTGAGCAAAAATCTACCACTTTTGATTCTTGAAATGTGCTATTTTTGCATAAATGACTAATATTTATTTGCGGAAGTATTAAACAAAAAACTATTTTCTTATCACAAACCAGTTTATATCTATATGAACATATTATTAGAACCCGTAGGTAAATCGAAATTGAGCGGATCCTTAATACCGGGGTGCCTAACACCTTTCCCGGGGGATCACCAGAACACTTACCTAGACTCTGTGTAGATTAGGTTTCTTTTAAAATAATCATAAAATAATTGTTTTAAATGAACCCTTTTCGACTTGGTTTTTCCTAATTTCCTAAAAATTAGACGGCGACTCTAAAAATAAGTCCATTTAGAGTACCATTACGTACAAGTATGTTTTTCCCCTTTTTTCGGTACGATTGACAACCGTACTTCCCCGGGACACTTTCCTTGTTTATGTGTTTAAATTTTCGCAAAATATAACTGTCATTCATGCATGCATACTCCGTCACTCCTATCATTTATTTTACATTTTTCTAAGGGTGACGACGCGGGATGAGCTGCGGTCATACCTTCACTAAAAAACCTTTAATACATTCTTTGGAGGTCTCTAAGGTTGAGTGGGCATGCGGTCATCCCACAGCCTTAGAGAGCCCACCCCCAGCTTGTTTGCTTAGGTAACCTGTGTCATTCGTTTGAAAACCACTCTAGAATAATTAGCATAGAGCGAAGCCAAATCCCTACTGATATAGCGCATGCCGACCAGAGACCGGTTTGGGTATCTCAGACCTACCTGAATCGGACAGGAAAAGGCACCTTACTATGTTCAGATGATGCAAAACCTGAAGACACTGCATCTCACTATATGCTATTTGGAAGCATTATTGTGCTATGTGTGAAATAAATTACTGTTCCTGGGGGCGGGGAACTAACAGTGTTTTGTCTGGCAAATGTCTCATGATGTGCAGTTTGATATGGTCGTGGGTCCACCACCAAGTTTAGTGATATGGTGGAAAGGTTTGACTAATGATCAAAAGAAAGAAATAAAGAGTTGTATAGGGCATCTACCTTCGTTGATGGATATGAATGGGGATCCGGGACTGCTAGAGATCATTACCGATTATTGGGACAATGACAAAATGGTGTTCAGATTTGGAGAGATAGAGATGACTCCCACTTTAGATGATATTAAAGATGTCCTGAAAAGTGTAGGAAGTGCCAACAGATCCAAAAAGAAACTAGCTCATAATATCTTTATCCCTCACAAACCTGCCTTAAAAGAAATCAAAGACATGTTGTCTGTCAACAAAGCCGATTGGGCGCAGGGATCCACTATAGCTTTTAGAGAGTTATATGGGAGGTATTCGTCAAAACAAGGGTACGAGAACCACATCCTTGAGTTCTCCTCACCCCAATCCTGGGAAGCTAATCAAACACTAGACTTTATCACGTGCCTATTAGGAACCATGGTCTTTCCACAAAATGCCTCCCTAGCTATTGATACTCGAGTTGTCTTTGTTGCCCATGCTGTTCTTAGGAGAGTCACAACGAATGGGCTTACCAAATATTTTGACATCATCCCCATTATCCTATCAGACATATACCAAGCTTTGGGAAAATACCGTGACCATTATTACTACTTCCAAGGTTGCAACCTTTTAGTCCAATGGTGGATACTTAAGCATTTAGATAAGAGCGACTTATCTACCCACCGAGATCCAGCCCTGAGAGAGGATGACTTGGGAGTCGCTGCTATGTCTTGTGGGGTTCAAGATAAAAAAAAATGGGATCGCATCTTTTCCAGACGGATAGAAGAACATATCAGGTGGAGGGTACCTAAGTTTCACTCTAAGACTATGTGTGTTAAGATCCGTAGACGACCATATCTACCACTTATGGGCATTAGGGGATCAAACCCTACGCACTATTGAGAGTTCTTAGAACGTTTGGTATGAGACAGGTTATTCCGAATGTGGGTAATATAGGAGAGTTTGTACGAGATTATGAAAAAGGTCGCATCGAGGGAATAAAAGATGCTTAGAAAGATTGGAAGAATGTGATAAGTGAAGATAAGTGGGATAAGGATCCAAACAATCCAAGCCATGATGAAAATTACTATGAGTGGCTTAGGGTTGAGTTAGCTGATACTGCCACTCCAGGACCATATCTCTACAAATTTCCTGAGGATAAGGAAACCGCGAATGCAATTCAAATTAGAAGAATGAAATGACGAATAATTGAGAGTTTGACAGACGAGGCAGATGCTTTATTGAAGAGTTTGGAATGGCTTGACACTTTTGTTAAGGAAGGCATAGATACGGGGACATCATTGGCTGACGATTAGAGGGGTCAATGGATCGGGATAGCATTGATGCCAGCACATGTAGCCATTCAAACTGCCCTTCGAAGGGCCAAGAAGGCATGAGATGATAGGGAGCAGACTTCTGTCCGAGGAGTGGACTTTTTCTGATTATTGCATTTACTTTAAAAAGGCTTGTAATCCCACTTGGGAAAATATCATTAATACATTTGTTTTACATATGGAATAATTTTGCTTCATACGCTAGTAGCCTTGGAGCAACGAGGTATAGGAAAACGAATTATATATTGCCTAAATGCTTACTTGATATAACTGCTTTGTGTGAAAATCATATATATTGTCGAAACTCTTGATTGGTCCACATTCTGGCCACTACCCAAAAGAAAAACCAAAGAAAATGACCATCAAAACAAATTTAGATCCACTTTTAAAAGGTTGATTTGCTAATAGGAAATGGAGACTCCCGACAGCATGAGTGCAAATTCGCCTTACGTCAACCTAGTCAGAGACGACGAGGGTGCGGAAGCAACAAGTGAGAAAAACCGACAATGGGACGATAAAACGGACCTAGCCATTGCTAGAATGAAAGAGGTTGTACAAACCACTAAGGTAGCCAATGAGAAAATGAAAGAAGCAGAAACTCTCCTAGCTTATGTTGAAGAACTAACAAAGCAACACCCTGCTAATTGGGTGAAACGGGGAAAGACACCTTAAGCACCACATGGGAGTTATGTCCCACTCCGTCAACAAGAAGGGCTTGACCCCATACCATATGGAAGTGACGAACTACTTATCCCCAATCTGAAAGCCTATGGAGACCCGTTCGTATCTCAGCTCGAGGAACCTCCAGTTTCGTGCACAATTGTTCTTAAAGGCACAAGATCACACAATTGGGGTACACCGGTAGAGTTGTCCAAACAAGAACTCTTGGAGACTTTGGGGAGCTTTGGAGTATACGCGGAAAGCCCAAATCTGTTGCCACCATGAGCTCCTTCTATGATTTACAGAAAATGTCTCTACCACCGAAGTCAGTCAGGCTACATGGCCAATGATTGTGGAGCATTGGAAAGGAAGCTCATCCAATGGATTGACCAAGGGAGAATTAGCCAAATGTGGGGGCCCCATTCTCTCCTAACTCATGACCAAGGAAGAAAACACCCAGAAAGGATATTAAAGGTTAGGTTCTGGAGGAGTGACTTTTCCAAATTCGAAGAGTGGTACGCCAGGATCCACTCCCTATTATGTAGCGTGAAAAAGAATAGGGCAGTGCCACAAACCTATCAGGGTCGCCTAGGATCTTCGAAAGAAAGGGTTTGTGTGTATCACTATGGCCTCCCCGGCCACGATATTGAAGAATGTGTGAATTTCAAGATTGAGCTGGAACACCTTGTGAATGAAGGGCATGTTTGGATTGTCGCGGGAGGATGAGGATAAAAGATGAAAATACAGAAGACAATGAAGATCAGCTTAGTATGGCTGGGTAGAAAACATAAGTATCTCTTAACTGCTTTTAATAAGATAGAGTATCCCTTTCCCTTTTTATGTAAATGGAACCACGCCGACCTGATGTCCCGTTAGGGATATGTGGGAAGCCCATATAAGGCCTGGTCAGGGTAGAAACACTAAGTTTAGGGTAGCATAGGAAAAAACCTTTTCTGTGTATACCTGAACTACGGTTGGACCTGATTTCCCTTTGGTGGGATATGTAGGCAGTCTATTTAAGACTCGGTCCTTTTATAATAAAAACCTAAAATCGCCCTTAGTATAGGACGGGTAGAAGCAAATCAACCACACAAACTAGTTACCGAAAATCAGTGTTCTCAATAATACAAAAAGACCAAAATATCCTTGGAATGTGAATCGATGAAGAAGTTGAAACAAAATAGATGATTCTATGTGCTATAAACTGCAAACAACGTGATATTTTGTGTTTCGTGCTTAAACCTAACGCTAACTTGGGAGCTTTTTAGTCGTTTTTTCTTATAGACAGGGGTCGATTCGCTGGCACCATTTACTCGATCAAAAGCTCCCGCATCGTTCTTAAACTCTCAAGAAGAAAACATGCCTGAAACTCCACCACCGAACATGAATGCTCTAGTATAAGGTACCCCGACAACTGATATAGCTGGAATGCCTTTAGAAGAGGATGTCGGTCTACTGATGAGACAATTGGCTGAAGCCAGAGAAGAAGCGAACCGCCTGAGGGCCGAGAAAGAAATATGCTACAAATGCTGAGGCTAGGAGACCCCCACCCACTTTCCCAAATTTGGATTTACCGATTCTGGATCATTTTTCTCAAACCCAGACTGGGGCTACCTTTCAAACTCATTACGCCAAAATACCACCAATGTGGGGAGTTCCTCCCACTAAACCCCAGCTTTTCAAACACCAGTTCACGCTACAAACAGAAATGCTTATCAAACCCCTCGAGCAATGGAGTTCTTGTGACCCATCCTATACAATCGAATGTCACTTTTCAAGACCATGTCAGCCATATTGGCTCTTCGCTAGAATTGGAGAACATGAAAATGTTCTTTGAAGCAAGAATAGACAAAATAAAGAAGGAGACATGGAAGAAAATCGTTGAACTAGAACATGGCTCTAAAATGAAAGAGTTTAAGATACTCTGATTTGTGCATACATCCAGACCTAGGTCTGCCAGAAGGCTTCAAAATTTCCAAGTTTGATCACTTTAATGGGTCGGCAAATCCCAAGGCCCACTTGAGGGCTTACTGCCACCAGTTGGTTGGAAATGGCGGAGACGAAGCTTTGGTCATGAGGTTGTTTAGTCGAAGTCTGTCAGGAACGGCTATGGAATGGTTTGTGTCTCAAGACATTAGCCAATGGAAAACATGGGAAGAAATGGCAAGTTCATTCATGGAAAGATTCTGCTTCAATGTGGAACATGTGCTTGATCGCTTCTCATTGGAGAAAATTCGTTAGAAATAGACTGAAACCTACCGAGAATATGCTAGTCGCTGGAGAGACAAACTAGTGCGTGTGCGACCACCCATGACTGAAGCTTAACTGGTAGCCGCATTCATACAGTACCAAGAAGCTAATTGTTTTCACAAGATGATAACTATGAAAGCGAGTTCCTTTGTAGATTTAGATTCCATCGGGAAAGATATCGAGGATGACCTCAAGACCGGCTGAATTGTTAGTGTACTAAATAGATCAGGTGCATTTGGCGCCATGGGTGGCAAAAAGAAAAGAGAAGATATAGCCTATGTTTCTAGAGCTACTAGCCTGAAAAGCCAAGGAAAAGAGGTATCCCACCAAAATTCAGATAACTACCAATTATCTCCACTAGCCAACTATATAACCACTTCACCCCAATATAGCCCAATGTTTGTGTGTTACGGATAGCCTGGCTACCAAGCTCCACAACCAAATTATCAAGTACCCGCACCAAGCAACCGAGCTCCACGACCAAATTATCGAATGCCAGCACCCAATAACCAAGCCCCACAAAACCAGACTTTCCAGAACCAGCCTCCGCCAGCAAACTATGAGGCACCCCAAAGGAAACCTATGAGAGCATTCACTCATTTTCAAGAATCAAGGAAAAGTTTATTTGCCAAGCTAAGAGATACCGGGGGAATAAGCGCCGTCCCACCAAAACCTGCTAATCCCACGGATCGATGGTACTGGCCAGATCTCACTTGCGCCTATCATTCTAACCAAGTTGGCCATGCCACCGAATAGTACATACACCTAAGGCACAAATTACAAGATATGTTGACAATCATGAGCTTATCCTAGAACCAAAGCCTCCAAATCTGGACAAAAATCCGCTCCCAAAGAATGGAGGAAACCAAATTCACATGATAGAAAGAGGTGATGAATGAGAAGAGAGCCCGGCGATAATTCGTCCAGATATAGAAGGGTTAGAGAGCACCGTCGCCTCGTTGACTTTGTAGGAGCATAAAGAAGTGCTAGGCCCTTTGACAAAGAAGTCTGAGATATCTGCCATAGCCAAAAGAGAGCCTTTCGTGCTCAAATATCCCTCAACAGTCGTTCAAATTCATAACAAGCCATTCATACTCAAAACATCAGGATCAATTGAGAATGCACCTTTTGTGATCAAACCACCACACCAAATGATGGTTAATAAAGAAAAAGAGATAGCTGCTATGGTTCAGGGTATGACCAGATCAGGAAGCTGTTATGCCCTAGAAGAACCTGTGTTCGAAGCATCACATCGCGAAAACCCTCAGAAAAGACCAATCACTGAAGGCGAAGCTGTAAACTTCTGGAGGCAAATGCCCATTAAGGATTATTCGATTGTTGAGCATCTGCATAAGACTCCTGCCAGGATATCAGTAATGTCATTACTACTCAGTTCGTCTCAACATCGATTAGCGTTGATGAAAGCTTTGGATGAAGTCCAAGTGCCCGCAGGCACTACAAGTGAAACATTGGCCGAGATCGTGGGGCATGTTGTACGAGCGCATAGGCTATCATTTTCTGATGATGAATTACCAAGAGAGGGTAAGGCTCACAATAAGGCTTTTCACATAACAGTCAAGTGTCGTGACAAGATTATTCCTCAATTGCTAATTAATGGAGGAGCTGGGTTGAATGTATGCCCTTTGACGACTCTGAAACAACTCGGGTATGGTATAGGCAAGATTCGTCAGAGTCGAACCAACGTAAAAGCTTATGATGGCGCGACCAGCGATCCAATTGGAGAGATAGATCTACACATACAATTAGGCCCCGCGGAGTTTGTAGTAGAGTTCATCATCATGGATATCAAAACAAGCTACAACCTATTGTTGGGCCGACCATAGTTGTACGCCGCCGGGGTTGTAGCATCTTCGTTACACCAGTCTCTCAAATTCATATGGGATAACCAAGAAGTCGTGATTCACGGCAAAGGAAGTGTCCATAACTATCAAGATAACTCTGTGCCAGTCATAGAGAAGTCGCCAGTGGGCGCTGATTTTCACACTGTTTAACTAGCCATAGTAGATCGTAGGGGAGATAATGAAGATACCCATATGCCACTGGTCTACAAAATGGTCTCTACAACTATGATAAGGAGTAGTTTTGAGCCCGGGAAAGGTCTAGGAAAGAACTTACAAGGAATCAGAGAACCAGTGAGTATCAAACATGGAAAGCACCGATTTGGGGTTGGATACGAGCCATGTGAGGAGGAAGAAGAAGAAGCAGAATATTGGCCTAGGGGTCCCGTTGAATTAAGAAAGCCGTTCCCTTACCTATATCGGTCCTTCACGGCATGCCCATTGGGTCACAACAATGAGGATCTAGAAGAGGGTTTAAGGACATTGTTTGGGAGGAAGAATGCGCAACCATCATTGAAGAATGCTTTGAAGAATTAGAGATTCGCCATGCTGAACCAGGAGAGACAACAAGCGGATGGACTTCTACCCCATTGTTCACTCTGCGGTAGAAAGAATGCTCATTTTCAGAAAAAACGGCGCAAGTCAGCTTTGAGGCCCGGCTTATCATTTTTTCATGTTTTATTTACGTGTTGTTTAATAAAGGAAATGGCTCGATGTTCCATTCGGAGTCAGGACCACAGTTTATGTCACTCTTTCAAATTTCAATGAAAACACCTCAAAGATCATAATAAAGACAAAATCGTTTCACTATACCGATATAAATATACATACATATGTATATTATATATATGATACACAGTTAAAATTGCTTTTGCATGATTAATAACCGTGTTATTTTGCTTTATAGTAATAATACAGAGGCCACAAATAATGTCATGAGATGGTACGAAACAAGTAAAAATGATGATGAACAAAATGACGATCAAGAAGAAGAGATAACTGAACCAGAAGGGTTGATAGATGTCGAAGAAGAATATGAGAATAGACCAACGCCAAACCTAGAGGAAACAGACGCAGTTAATCTAGGAAGTGAGGAGTTGGTTCGGGAAACTAGAATAAGTGTGCACTTGACAGAAGCTGAGAAAGAAGGGTATCAGAGTCTGCTGAAAGAGTATGAAGATGTCTTCTCTTGGTCATACACCGATATGCCAGGTTTGAATACGAATATTGTTGCCCATAGGTTGCCGATCCTTGAAGGATTTGCCACGGTAAAACAGAAAATCAGGCAGCCTAAGCCCGATGTCAGCATCCGGATTAAAGAAGAAGTAGAAAAAACAGATTCAGTCAGGGGTTGTTGAGGTGACACTATACCCGACATGGTTGGCAAATATAGTTCCGATACCAAAGAAAGATGGGAAAATAACGATATATGTGGACTACCGTGATCTCAATCGCTCTAGCCCAAAGGATAATTTCCCACTCCCAAATATTCACATACTTATTGATAACTGCGCCAAGCATGAGGTGCAATCTTTTGTGGATTGTTACGCAGGTTATCATCAGATATTGATGGATGAAGAAGATGTTCAAAAGACGATATTGATTACACCATGGGGAGTGTATCATTACCTGTCGTCATGGTATCGAGTTAGATCCCACCAAGATCAAAGCAATCAAGAGCTACCACCGCCGAGCACAAAGAAAGAGGTCATGAGTTTCTTGGGAAGGTTGAATTACATTGGATGTTTCATTGCCCAGGCCACAGTGATCATAGAGACGATCCTCAAACTACTCAAGAAAGATGCTTCAACTAAATGGACAGAGGACTGTCAGAAAGCCTTTGACACAATCAAAAGATACTTGTCAAATCCACCTGTTTTGTTCCTACCAAGGCAGGGAAGTCTTTTGCTGCTATACATGTCGGTATTAGAAAATGATTTTGGATGCATGTTAGCACAAAACGACGACATAGGAAAGAAGGAAAGAGCCATCTATTACATTAGTAAAAAGTTCACACCTTGCGAATCCAGATACTCCTTGGTGGAAAAGACGTGTTGCGCTCTGACCTGGGTACCTCAGAAGTTGAGACATTATATGGCTACGTACACGACCCATTTGATCTCAAGAATGGATCCACTAAGGTACATCTTTCGCCAGCCTATGCCCATAGGGAAGTTGGCTAAATGGAAAATGTTGTTAAGTGAGTTCGACATTTAATACTCACGCAGAAAGCAGTGAAAGGGCAAGCAAATGCAGATCTACTGGCATGAAACCCGGGATGACAATCCCGTACCTTTATGGACTTACTTCCCGAACGAAGAAATAATGACAATTGAAGGCGAAGAAAGTGAAGACGAGTCGGGGTGGAAAGTATACTTTGATGGAGCAGTCAACTTTAAAGGATCAAGAATCAGAGCCATCTTGGTTTCAGACTTGGGCCAATATTATCCTGTGGCGGCCAAGTTAAGCTTCAATTTCACAACCAACATGGCCGAATACGAAGCCTATATCTTGGGTCTACGTTTAGCTCTCGACATGGATGTGAAAGATCTTCAGGTAATTGGTGACTCGGATTTGCTAATTCATTAGGTTCAAGGAGAGTGGACCACCAAAAACGAAAATATCATACCATAAGTTGGACTTGTGCAAAGATTGGCAGACCGGTTCCAAGAGATCAAGTTCAAACACATACCAAGAGCCCAGAACGAGTTTTCTGATGCATTGGCAACAATAACATCCATGATTCAGCATTCCAACAGTAGATACATTGATCCTGTCAAAATCGAAATCAAAGATCAACCCGCTCACTGTGCTTTTTTAGAGGCTGAGACTGATGGAAAACCTTGGTACATTGACATTAAAATGTTCTTGGAAAAAGGGGAATATCATGAAGGAATCACCTTAAATCAGAAGAGGACTATTAGGAAGTTAGCAAATGGTTTCTTCCTCAACAAGAATGTCCTGTACAAAAGAACTCCAGATTTGGGATTGCTTAGATATGTTGACTCTGTTGAAGCTACAAAATTGATTAAAGAAGTGCATGTTTGAACCTGTGGGCCTCACATGAATGGGTTCGTGCTAGTAAAGAAAATCTTGAGAACAGGTTATTACTGGATGACCACGGAAAATGACTGTAGCAAATTTGTCCAAAAATGCCCCAGGTGTCAGATTCATGGAGCCTTGATAAAGGTCACTCCAACATAACAAAATGCTATGACGTCACCTTGGCCATTCGCCACTTGGGGCATGGATATCATAGGACCAATTGAGCCAGTAGCGTCAAACAAACATCGTTTCATCTTAGTTGCCATAGACTACTTCACCAAGTGGGTGGAAGCACCATCCTATTCATCGGTGACAAAGAAAGTGGTCAAAGACTTTGTACGCAACAACGTCATATGCCGATTTGGCATCCCATAATCAATCATAATAGACAACGGGGATAACCTGAATGGCCACTTGATGAAAGACATGTGTGCGCAGTTCCGGATCACTCACCGGAATTCAACCGCATATCGCCCACAAATGAATGGGGCTGTGGATCAATCATTCAGTCTCTTTCAAGTTAACGTAATCATGGTTCAGGGTTAGTGGTAGTCATGAGAAAAGGCTCCGCACTTGTCATGACCCATTTCGGGGTCGCGCGGTTACCTGCCTTTCCCACCTCGACAGGCCAACCCTCTCATTAATTATACATCAATTAAGAAAATGCGATTCATTTAAATTAATAGATACTTAGAAATTCAGCGAAAACATCATAATATATGCAATAAACTCAAGATTTAATATAATTACAATGATGTAACAAATACAGACTCGATCCAACTTCCCATGACCTAGTCTAGACTAGTACAAGAGCAACTAATGATTTTAGATTACCACTACATTCTAAGACTCAATCTCAGTCCCAAAATGAAATGGGAGGAGGCCTCCAAGATAGGCACCGCGTATTCCACATATGCTTCGATCAACCACCTGAAACAATCTACACCCCAAAAAGGGGTGTAGCAAGTGCAATATCAGTACAAACCACGCGTACTGAGTAAGTATCATAGGCCGACAATGGTTAGTAACACATATCAGTAAAAGAATTCACAGACAAACATGATAACAACCCAATCAAGTCATAACCACACACTGTATATCAATATTCTTAAGCAACAGTGTCACTCTAATAATTCACCAGTCAAGCCCACAACGATATCGAAACTCACATATCATTAAATCGATCGTTTCGGTCTAGTAGTCAACTCATCATTAAGACACCCATTATCCTACATCACATAGAGACCAAACATATAACTAATCTTACGGACGGTCTATAGGATACTTCAACAAGTTCAATCAATAAATCTAGATCCGAGTACACGTCAATGCCTAAGTAAAGAATCTAATCCCAAATGTGCCAAGTCTAAATAAATCAATCTGAATCCAATCCTTACAAGTAAACACCAAATCATCTCAAACAAGCCATAATGCAACGTAATGCAAGATATATTAATGCAATGCAATGCAAGATGTATGGATACAATGCCATGCCATGCAAATGAGGTGTACACATGTACTCTGGACGAAAATATCGACGTCTCGGTAGCATAACCCAGTGTGACTCGAGAAGTCTGAGTACCACCCGTCCCAGATCATTGACCAACAGAAAGATGGGACCCTGGCTAATTGCTTACAGGGGGAGTCTCACCGGTACCACTCTGGGGCACCCGCGGAGTCCATGCACTAACAACGATTCCGAGATAACATCGGAATCGGCCATGGAACAACGATGCTGGAATAGCTCATCCGACATCGGCCACCTCACAGCCACTCAAGTAAAGAGTTTATCAAAATATCAATTTCGCTCAATAAACGATATCGGATCACCACCGGATATTGGCCATGCATCATGAATATGAGAGAATGTATGTAATGCATATGTCAACAATTTCGGAATTGAACCTCAGACATCGGCCTTCTCACAATCACTTAAGTAAAAGAGTTTGTCAAACACCAATTTCATATAATCAACGATTCCGGAATGGATCTTCGGACATCGGCCTTTTCACAATCACTCAAGTAAAAGAGTTTATCAAAATACCTATTTTACTCAATCAACGATACCGGATCATCACCGAGTATCGGCCATGCATCATGAATATGAGAGAATGTATGCAATGCATATGTCAACATCAACAACCAAGTTCAATATCACAAGTACCGATAATGGGGTACGCCAACAATGTACCATATCATAATACCAACAATATATCAATATCATAAGTACCGGTAACGGGTATGCCAACAACGTATCATATCACAATACCAACAGTGGGTATGTTAAATCTGTCCCAATCAGGATGACAAAACAAAATTCGATATCTACCAACTACACATGGCATTAAGCCAACACAGCAGAACACTCAAACACAACACAACAGGGTGGCTAGTCCCACCCACAAAAGGTCAACCAATCGATATACATATTTGCCACTTTCCAAAATTAGGAACAAAAATCTCACCCTACACTCAAAATCCTTCGTTACAACTCGTTTTGGACTCAATCACAATCATTGGTACATTTTATCCTCCCATTAATCCACCAGATTCACTATTAATGGCATAACATAATAATCATATATTACGGAAATTTCTGATCATTAGACATAACAATAGGTTTCACCCGCTACTTCCAAGTCACATATAACCACCGATATTAAAGAAAAATCACATCAAACAACCTAAGGAATCTACAAGCCACAAGCCCGAACACACATATCACACAACAATACCATCCTAAGAATTCCATCCCAAATCTCTAATTCTTATATATGCATTCTCTGTTCCTTCTAATACACGAATATATAAAGCTAACCGGAGTCTACCGAAATGGAAGTCGTAACCTACCTGGCAGCCGAGCAGGTGCCACGAACCCACATCATTTTTCGTCTTTTGAAGCGTCTCCAAACAATAAAAATCTATCACATATGAATTCTATGTAAGAAACCATGAATAATGATACCCATAATGAGCATATTCTATTCGGGTCAAAACCCACTCCTTAATTTAGGAAAAACGGGACTCAAGGGTAAAATGGGAATTTTATGGTCAAAATACCAAATTCAATACCAAAAGGTCAAAACCCTTTACTATAATCATAGGAATACTCGATTAATTCTCAAAATCATCATTTATATGAAAATCCCAAAATTGGGTCTAAGAACCCTAACTTTGATTCATGAATTTCAACTCTAGCATGGAAGATTATTGGCTAACAAACCTAGATATAGCATTATCTAGCATTGATAGCAACATTAACATCGTTTATTCATAATCTAGGGAGCTAATTTGATTTTAGAACCCAACTCAAGAAACCCATTTAACGACCCATTAGATTCTAGGGATTCTAGATTATGCAAGATGATTAAGAGAGGTTAATGAAACTATAATAAGGTAGGAATGTTACCTTAGGGAAGAAACCACTTCAAAACCCTCAAATTCGCCTCCACAAAGCTCTCAAGTCGGAATAGAAATAATGACTAGGGTTTTGGGATTTTTTACAAAACAACTCGTCGATCGCTCCAGCAGTCGGGACACCGCCCCAGCAGTACCGCTTCAGAGTCAAGCAGATCACCCCAGCGGTCTAGTCACAATTGCTCTTCACCTCTCCAGCGCCACCATCACCGCCCCAGCAGTGCCTTTGCAGCGGACACCAGCAGATCAGACACCAAATTTTTTTTCCAAGTTTCACCATTTGATCCGATTTTTCGACTACATCCCAAGGCCATCTGCTCACATACCATACATGTAGACACACTCAGAAGCACGCTACGAACGCGCCGGTGGCCTCGAAATTGCCAACGGAGCTCTCGTTGACTGAGTCAATTTTGGGTCAACTCTTTTTTCACTTTAAGCCTATATTTCACAAAAGTCGCCCGAACCCCGGTCTAGAAACCTCGGGAAGCATGCCAACGGTTCCCTCGGGTCAAAAATAAGCTAATCACTGCTCGGGAAAGGGCGAAAATACCGAAAAGGCCATAGCGACCAAACGGGTTGTTATATCAGATAACAATTAAACAATCGCTCGTCTTCGAGCGAAGAACGAGAGTAGGAGAAGCTTACGGTAACCAAGGAAATCATATCATAACCAACACGAAACTCTTACGATGAGAAACAAGCCCAAGTCGAAACTCCCTCGCACTTAGCCAAAAGATGCAATTACCATACCTCTAAAACAAACACGGATCTCATATACGTAAATCAAATGGCACGAAGCTTCAGACATATCTAATCATGAAACATTAAGAACTGGTAAGATATTCTGAGCTGGCTAACCATTTTGTTTCACCCTTTTTCCAAGTCGTTCCTTAAATCACATTCTTAGAAGTGCACAATACAAACCGAAACCATGACTTACTCTTCCTAAAAGAGGATCCTAATTCTTCCAGAAAACTCTAAGCTATTTCATTGAAACTTATCTTTCTCGTAACCAACATGGTTAGTCTTAAGCCTTCTTAACTCTTCAAATCACTTATCTAGGAACTTACCATCGAGTACCGTATAGAGCAAGATTTTCCATCATCTAATTATCAGGACAGAGCCTTATCACAATCCTAAAATCTCTTCAACGCACAACCATTATCACTACAACCTATTGTGCTAACCGAAAGGCTGACTCTGGTGAGATACCAGAGGGACTGCTAATAACAAACCTCAAAAGTCAGGCGTTCCTTATCACGTCCATTAAACAGATTCACTTGGAACCCATAAGTTCCCTTGGAGTTACAAACTCGATCTAACCATTTCCATACAAACCATAATGACCTACAATGAACGCACCATTTCTGAATATATCAGCAAACACACAAATTGATTCCAAGATCTGCAACCCATCACATTCTTATCACGCATAGCAGATCATATGTTACCGCTCTCGGCTCTAAAGCTGACACTTATCCAAATTGTTCTCAACATACCGGATAACTAAACCTTGAGAATGCAACCTCAAATTCCTTAACATTACTCAATACGCATGTTACACCCCGCGTTTTCAGAGCAGGAGTATGACATTTACCTCACCGTAGTAAGGGAGTGTCGGAGACGTCCCATAATGTTTTGAAAAGCCCAAGCCATGGAAAGTACGTAACAACGAAGAAAGAGGGTGAATTACGATCTCGTAAGTCGTAATCGGGAAAGAGTATTTTGAAACATGAGAACATGATCATTATTAGTATAATAAGTGATAAATATCATGTATGGAGAGTTTCAGAATATTTCGAGATCGAGCAAATTGAAGAAAATAAGTTCGATGAAAATTTGAGAAATGCTGGAAAGATTTTTAGTCAAATTTGGAGGGGTATATCTCCATGTATATTTGGAGTTTTAAGGCGTTTCAAAATCCTAAATTGAAGTTCGTCGAGTCTAGTTTGTAATGCAACAAACCGCTCATGGATAGGGCGTCGGAGTAGAGAATTATAGACGTTACAAACTGAACTATCGCGCAGAAACAGAGCTGCTACAGCAATGCTACAGTACCGCTACAGTACTGCAGCAGTACTGTAGCTACAGTACGTCGGCCCACCCTCTATAAAAGGGCTAAAAACCCCCATTTTCATCACAAAAAATGCTACAAAGTTCCAGAAAATTCAGCCATTAAAAGGCTCTTAATCTCACATAAAAGTGAAGATTTTGGGCGAAATTTCAAGCTACGAAGTACTAATCGAAGTCCGGGCAACGCATAGTCACAAATATGATTTCATTTTGGAGTTGGAGTGGCTTGGAAACAAGTAAATGTTGAAGATTTGGCTACCTTCATGAAAAACAAGGTATGAATTTGTTGAATCTCGTTCTCTATCAATATGAATTAAGAAATAATGGCAAGAACAAGGTGATAGTTTGTTGTATTGATGTTGTTAATTTGTGGGTTGAGATTTGAAGAGAAATTGGACGAAATATACATATATCTATCTTGTAGGATGTTGGGGATGTTATTATTGATGTTGTTAGTACTAATTTCAACTTCTTTACGGAAATAAAGTTATTAAATAGTTGTATCACAAGTGGGTTGGTTGAGAAATTTGGAAAATAGTGTGTGGGTTGTTTTATGGCATATGTTGGTGTTGGAAATGATATTACGACTATTGGTATTGTTGAAGAATAATGAGCAAGTTATATTTAGTGTTTTAGTTGTTGTGTTGTAGATTGCATATAGCAAGTAAAGACTTGATAAGTGTGGTAAAGTATTGGTAATTGGAAGATTATGTATATTGAAGAATAATGTTCTTGCATGGATAGTATGTAATGATATTGGTATGATGTCGTTGGAATATATACTATAAGGTTGTTATCGTGTTCATTGGAGTCGGAAGGTTTTGAAGAAGGTAATAAATTGAAATCATGCATCTTGGATGAAATATGTGAATTGCTAGTGCGATTGTTGATTATGTTAATAGTTTGGCCGGGTTTGAATTCCCGGATTGTGTTGGTTGAGAATTTGGCTCTGTTGAATGTTGAGGATGGTATATTTACAGAGGAAATGCTGCCGAAATTTCGGTAGCCAAGTGTTTCCTTAAGATTTCAACTCTAAGTATACTAATGAGAGTTTTGGTAAAAACGACCAATTTGCAGATTTTGACGAAATTGTGACGTGAATTTGGAATAGCAAAAGGAGCGGAAAGAGGTATGTAAGGCTTCACCCTTCTTTCTATGGCATGTCTTAGTTGAAATAAGTTAGGTACGAGCCTCGGGGACAACACGTTTCCCCGGAATCCGCACCTAAAGTTTTCCACTTTTTGTTCAATAGAATTGAACTAGAAAGTGTGCCAATTGTTGGAAAAACCTCCTACACCCTTAGAACTTGTATAAATGGGACCCGATTACCCTAAGACCCTCACAAGTAATGCTATGACACGTAACATACGTAAATCGTATACGCTACCTCATCCGGCCCGAGGTGGGCCCGCTACTCTCGGATTTTTCCTTACAGTCTTGCTTGACTTACTTGAAGTGAATCCAAAGGGGACCTTTGATCCCGATTTCAATACCAAATGATAAATACTATGACTCCTCTAACGAGGGCACTTCCATGACGATAATGATAACAATGATGTTAGATAAGAGAATATGCCTATGATACGTACTACCGGAACGACTCTATGACTAAGATGACTAAGCTAAGTATCTTATGTAAACATGAAAATGATAAACTAATTTTTGAATCTTATTTATATTTCCTAGCTATGACTTTATTTTCTAAAAGATTTCAAAGTCTATGAACCGTCATCTATGATGCCCCGATTTCATTCTATGTTTACTTTAATATTATTCCCCGTTGGTAGTCTCACCTTAAAATACTCGTTCCTTCAAGGTGAGACAAAGCGATCACGAGTATTCTATAATATAATTGGAGGTCACCGACCTTACGTCACTCCGATGACTACATGATTCTTCTTTGGGCTTTCCTGCGTGCCTATGAGATATATGTTTATAGGATACGTAAATGCATATAAGACATGTAAATATATGTAGGATATGCGTATATATTTTTAAAATATGCACATGACGAAAGAGCTAGAGCGCTATAGACGCTGATGTACCTACATGACACACGTATATGTATATGATAAAAGAGCTAGAGCCCTATAGACGCTGATATATGTACATGATATATGCATGTGTATACGGGGAAAATGGAGGTAAGGGCAGAGCGTTATGAACGCATATCCACCTGATCAGTTGGCATTACATGATATGATATCGTCCCGGACGCGGGATGCCCGGACGCGAGATGTGTATATTTATGGTTAAATGGATCGGCTGCCGACGCCTCGGCAATATGAGATGTCCTATTTTATATGTATATGTATATGAACAAGGAAAGATTCTTAAAGGAAAGCTAAGTACGCATAGCACCTGCCAAGGGTACATATATATACAGGTTATGTTTCTATCCCAGGACGTGTGTTGTAACTCTCTTATGTCATTATACATGATTCATATTTTCTGTATATTACTATTCATGCCTTACATACTCGGTACACTATTCGTACTGACGTCCCTTCTTGTGGACGCTGCGTTTCATGCCGCGCAGGTCAGCAGACTGGCGGATTTGATACTTAGAAGCTCTACCAGCAGTGTTGACAGTGCTCCAGTTATTCCGGAGCCTCACTTCCTTGGTACTATTTTGTGTATATATATTCGGGCACGGCAGTACTCAACCCTTTCTATGTATAAGTGTACTACGTCTAGAGGCTCGTAGACAGATATGTACAGTCAGTTAAGTATAGTTAGGTATATGGTGTTTTGGCATGCTAATGTTAATGTATAAGTGATAACGAAGTTTATTAGTCTATGTTCAGAATGACGCCGCTAATGTTAATGTTAAAAAAAAAATGGCTCTGTTTACATGGCTTGCTAAGAGGTAAAGGTAAAACGATAGACAAGGGGTGCTCGGTACAAGTATCGGGTACTCGTCACGGCCCCTAGACGGGTCGTGACAGAAGTGGTATCAGAGCAGTTCGGTCCTAGGAGTTTGTCTACGAGCCGTGTCCAGTATAGTCTTCTTTATGGGTGTGTTGCGCGCCACACATATAAACAGGTGGCTACAGGGCATTTAGGAAATGTGACCTTCTTTGCATTCTGAAATCGTGCGATAGAGCTAAGTTGCCAGGCTTCCATATTCCTTTCCTAATCCTATGTTATGGTTTCTGTAATGTCGATTAAGAGATCAGCCTCAGATAGTGGGGGCACCAGTAAGGCCCCTAGAGTATCTCCAGAGCCGAGTAAGGGGAGCATCGGCTATTCGATTGAGTCAGATCCATCAGAGGACCCAGCCACAATTCCTCCAGAGTTCCTGACTCCCAGAGCAGAGGATCCTGCGGAGGATAGCTATGATACAGACCCGTCAGAGCACTCTTCTAGGACGACGGAGGAGGAGGCTTCCGGGGATATGCCAGTTGCTCCTGTGATGGAGCACCATGCCAGTCCGGCCACCTCGGAGAGTGCTACGGATTACTCCTGTCCCTTGTCCTAGCCATCAGTGAACCAGGAATCGCCTGGTTACCTATACTCTTCCGATTCGCATGCGAGGAATGACGAGGGTCAAACGAGCAGCGAACAGACAGACGAGAATGTGGAGCATACTTCACATGGTAGCTCCGCGGACCAGGCTCGAGATTGATCGGCTACAGGTATATGAGATTTTCTTCAAAACTTTCTATGCATACGTGATCTCTGTAAAATTACTAATTAATGACGGTAGACAGAAATTCAAAAGGGACCAAAGACTTAGCGGTTATGAGTAATGGTGACTGAAATGTTTCCGCCACCAGTGCGAAATTAGAAACCCCGGATAAAAGGGTAGTTATATATATGGATGGGAGTAAAGAGTGAAGATTTAAATAGAGGAAATATGGAAATCGTATGGTTAGGAAAGTGAAGATAGGAGCGGGACTCGCCGTGAGGACGTTTTGGGAGTTGCTAGAACCCCGACTTACCTTAAATGATGTGACAAAGGTCGTGCGGGGCAGTCGATATGATTATACTGGCATTCACGTATTAAAATGCACTAAAGTTTCAAGGTTAAGCGTGCTAGGGTGAGAGCAATATCACGATGGGTGACCCCCTGGGAAATATGCTGAAAATTTCATAAATGTGGAAACAAGTGACGAGTGTAAAAGTAGGCAGCCCAAAGTAAATTGGGGTATGGAAAGTGGTTAGAAACCCCGTACGAGTCATATAGGCCGAGACGGGCTAAACTAACGGAAAAGGGGAAGCCATGACAACAAAAAGATTTGAGGATGAAGGAAAAGGGTACAGATGTCACAGGGTGAGACCGATATTGAGTCCACACTAATTAAGGCAAGAAATCCCCGGTGTGGCGATGTATGGGAACATGTCTAGTGAGGGGATAGACTCGACGGACGCCACGAAGAAGGGATTACATCCATAAAGATCGCAAAAGGCAACCTAAGCTCCTAAGATGGATATGCTAAGTGACATGAGGTATCTACAGAGGAGACCTCCCCGAAGTGTTACAATACACTATGAGGCTAGTTTAACATTCGAGGACGAATGTTCTAAAGGGGGGGAGGATGTTACACCCCTCGTTTTCAGAGCAGGAGTATGACATTTACCTCACCGTAGTAAGGGAGTGTCGGAGACGTCCCATAATGTTTTGAAAAGCCCAAGCCATGGAAAGTACGTAACAACGAAGAAAGAGGGTGAATTACGATCTCGTAAGTCGTAATCGGGAAAGAGTATTTTGAAACATGAGAACATGATCATTATTAGTATAATAAGTGATAAATATCATGTATGGAGAGTTTCAGAATATTTCGAGATCGAGCAAATTGAAGAAAATAAGTTCGATGAAAATTTGAGAAATGCTGGAAAGATTTTTAGTCAAATTTGGAGGGGTATATCTCCATGTATATTTGGAGTTTTAAGGCGTTTCAAAATCCTAAAATGAAGTTCGTCGAGTCTAGTTTGTAATACAACAAACCGCTCATGGATAGGGCGTCGGAGTAGAGAATTATAGACGTTACAAACTGAACTGTCGCGCAGAAACAGAGCTGCTACAGCAATGCTACAGTACCGCTACAGTACTGCACCAGTACTGTAGCTACAGTACGTCGGCCCACCCTCTATAAAAGGGCTAAAAACCCCCATTTTCATCACAAAAAATGCTACAAAGTTCCAGAAAATTCAGCCATTAAAAGGCTCTTAATCTCACATAAAAGTGAAGATTTTGGGCGAAATTTCAAGCTACGAAGTACTAATCGAAGTCCGGGCAACGCATAGTCACAAATATGATTTCATTTTGGAGTTGGAGTGGCTTGGAAACAAGTAAATGTTGAAGATTTGGCTACCTTCATGAAAAACAAGGTATGAATTTGTTGAATCTCTTTCTCTATCAATATGAATTAAGAAATAATGGCAAGAACAAGGTGATAGTTTGTTGTATTGATGTTGTTAATTTGTGGGTTGAGATTTGAAGAGAAATTGGACGAAATATACATATATCTATCTTGTAGGATGTTGGGGATGTTATTATTGATGTTGTTAGTACTAATTTCAACTTCTTTACGGAAATAAAGTTATTAAATAGTTGTATCACAAGTGGGTTGGTTGAGAAATTTGGAAAATAGTGTGTGGGTTGTTTTATGGCATATGTTGGTGTTGGAAATGATATTACGACTATTGGTATTGTTGAAGAATAATGAGCAAGTTATATTTAGTGTTTTAGTTGTTGTGTTGTAGATTGCATATAGCAAGTAAAGACTTGATAAGTGTGGTAAAGTATTGGTAATTGGAAGATTATGTATATTGAAGAATAATGTTCTTGCATGGATAGTATGTAATGATATTGGTATGATGTCGTTGGAATATATACTATAAGGTTGTTATCGTGTTCATTGGAGTCGGAAGGTTTTGAAGAAGGTAATAAATTGAAATCATGCATCTTGGATGAAATATGTGAATTGCTAGTGCGATTGTTGATTACCCTAAGACCCTCACAAGTAACGCTATGACACGTAACATACGTAAATCGTATACGCTACCTCATCCGGCCCTAGGTGGGCCCGCTACTCTCGAATTTTTCCTTACAGTCTTGCTTGACTTACTTGAAGTGAATCCAAAGGGGACCTTTGATCCCGATTTCAATACCAAATGATAAATACTATGACTCCTCTAACGAGGGCACTTCCATGACGATAATGATAACAATGATGTTAGATAAGAGAATATGCCTATGATACGTACTACCGGAACGACTCTATGACCAAGATGACTAAGCTAAGTATCTTATGTAAACATGAAAATGATAAACTAATTTTTGAATCTTATTTATATTTCCTAGCTATGACTTTATTTTCTAAAAGATTTCAAAGTCTATGAACCGTCATCTATGATGCCCCGATTTCATTCTACGTTTACTTTAATATTATTCCCCGTTGGTAGTCTCACCTTAAAATACTCGTTCCTTCAAGGTGAGACAAAGCGATCACGAGTATTCTATAATATAATTGGAGGTCACCGACCTTACGTCACTCCGATGACTACATGATTCTTCTTTGGGCTTTCCTGCGTGCCTATGAGATATATGTTTATAGGATACGTAAATGCATATAAGACATGTAAATATATGTAGGATATGCGTATATAGTTTTAAAATATGCACATGACGAAAGAGCTAGAGCGCTATAGACGCTGATGTACCTACATGACACACGTATATGTATATGATAAAAGAGCTAGAGCCCTATAGACGCTGATATATGTACATGATATATGCATGTGTATACGGGGAAAATGGAGGTAAGGGCAGAGCGTTATGAACGCATATCCACCTGATCAGTTGGCATTACATGATATGATATCGTCCCGGACGCGGGATGCCCGAACGCGGGATGTGTATATTTATGGTTAAATGGATCGGCTGCCGACGCCTCGGTAATATGAGATGTCCTATTTTATATGTATATGTATATGAACAAGGAAAGATTCTTAAAGGAAAGCTAAGTACGCATAGCACCTGCCAAGGGTACATATATATACAGGTTATGTTTCTATCCCAGGACGTGTGTTGTAACTCTCTTATGTCATTATACATGATTCATATTTTCTGTATATTACTATTCATGCCTTACATACTCGGTACACTATTCGTACTGACATCCCTTCTTGTGGACGCTGCGTTTCATGCGCGCAGGTCAGCAGACAGGCGGATTTGATACGTAGAAGCTCTACCAGCAGTGTTGACAGTGCTCCAGTTATTCCGGAGCCTCACTTCCTTGGTACTATTTTGTGTATATATATTCGGGCACGGCAGTACTCAGCCCTTTCTATGTATAAGTGTACTACGTCTAGAGGCTCGTAGACAGATATGTACAGTCAGTTAAGTATAGTTAGGTATATGGTGTTTTGGCATGCTAATGTTAATGTATAGGTGATAACGAAGTTTATTAGTCTATGTTCAGAATGACGCCGCTAATGTTAATGTTAAAAAAAAAATGGCTCTGTTTACATGGCTTGCTAAGAGGTAAAGGTAAAACGATAGACAAGGGGTGCTCGGTACAAGTATCGGGTACTCGTCACGGCCCCTAGACGGGCCGTGACAACGCATACCTAGTACAATCCGAATTTTCTAACACTAAGGACATATGTACTCATAAATCAATCTTTTAACTATCAAACTGGCCTTTGTAATACCTCAATAACCTATAGTACTTCCGAAAGCATTAAAATCTCATAATCCCTTGCGCTAACATGCATAATCACTTCGGATCCATAGTATCCGAAGTCATTCCATCAATGTTGTTCATAACATGAAACACTTAGCACACCACGATCCAATCTCGGAAACACTGATAGCCATAACATACTAAGAATTTCTACAAATCCTTTCTCTAATACACACATTAACTCGTTCACTGCAAAGTACTGTGAAACTATCCAAAGGGTACCACACAAGACACTTTCGATAAATCCAACATGTCGGTTATCTGAAATCTCAGTTCTCACTCAGCCACTAGTCACAACTTCTTATCACTTACCCATTCCGTAAACATACTTTTTCAAATCACACAATAATCACAAGCTCGTCATTTCCATACTAGACAACAGTACCACCATTCAAATAAATTCATGTACTCCCAAGGGGTACCTAATTCTTGCCACCCTCGACTAACACTAACCAATTCTCGAAGCAGTTAAATCAATTACCGTAAATCATAAGTCTTGCACACTACCGAACCAACCTTGAAGATAGAATCGCCCCCATACACTTTACACATTCTAGTTACCTTTCAACGCATCGGAGCCTAAACCGACTAAACTCGAAATCTAACGAAGCACATACTTGGTCTACAATGACCCACTTTCCTCTACCAAGGGTCCCTTATTCCACCCTTTATTTTGAATTTCAAAATGATCCATATAACTCGAATAGGTTTAAGCCTTATCTCTGACTCACTAAATTAGAATTGTCTCCCTTGTCGAACCTAAGCACACCTAACCATTCAAGTGACTATACTATCAACTCCAACCGGATAACAACACCGATAAATAACGAAACTCACTGAAGCCACACAATAAGTACAAAGGCTCTCGGCCTCAATCTGATACTGGACATAACTCCTAACAATTGCTTGGTTAGTAGAATCTCACTCTCATAATAGTCACAAACACATTCTCATAAGCGTGCAACATACTAATTATTTCCTCCTTAGTCCTCAAGAATTTCCTATCCAAATCCTCTTTATCCCGACTCAATTCCATGTACACTACAAGTACCTATACCAATCCCCTTAAGAATTCGGATTCTCCATGCTCCCTCACAATATCTTCATGTTAGTACTTACTCTCAACTCCTCTTATCTACTATACGCAATCACTATACTCATCGAATCTCGTAATCCCTAGCGAACTCACACTCGTCCTCGCATTCGGAGTCAAAACCCCTTTTTTCCAAAACCAATCCTATCCTTAAGCAGATCGCTCTTACTAAGCCCATATGCATTGACCATTTCTGAGCAACCGACCACAAGGATGACAGATATCCTTCGGCTCTTATTACCAACTCCATATCTCTCAAAAAACCAACAATGAAACATCTTAACCAAATTCCCACAACGGAAACTAACACAATAACTAAAACTGAACTTGGTCAAGCATCCGAATCAAGATGACACTTTTCATATCGTATCGCAACCTGACATACAAAATCAATCGCACAGAATTCAGAGCGGGTTTCTGCCATTCAAGGGAGAATACAATAAGAATACACAGATACCAATTGGAATCGCCTAGATACTAATTGGACCCTATCGAGGTACCAATTCTACCAAAGTAGCACGAATAGAAAGAATGAAGGGAGTTTTCCTAACATGCCTCATAGCCTCTCGTGGATGGGTACAGACGTCTCCGTTCCATTCCACGAGACGCTACTACACATTTCTCTTGTACCTAGTTGACCGGTAACCTAAGCTCTAATGCCAACTAGTCACGACCCATTTTGGGGTCACGCGGGCACCAACCTTTTCCACCTCGATAGGCGAACCCTCTCATTGATTATACATCAATTAAGAAAAGGCGATTCATTTAAATTAATAGATACTTAGAAATTCAGCGGAAACTTCATAATAGATGCAATAAACTCAAGATTTAATATAATTACAATGATGTAACAAATACAGACTCGATCCAACTTCCCATGACCTGGTCTCGACTAGTACAAGAGCTACTAATGATTTCAAATTACCACTACATTCTAAGACTCAATATACGTCCCGAAATGAAATGGGAGGAGGCCTCCCAAATAGGCACCGCATATTTCCACATATTCTTCGATCAATCACCTGAAACAATCTACACCCCAAAAAGGGAATAGCAAGTGCAATATCCGTATAAACCACGCGTACTGAGTAAGTATCATAGGCCGACAATGGTTAGTAACACATATCAGTAAAAGAATTCACAGATAAACATGATAACAACCCAATCAAGTCATATGGCTATCTACCACACACTATATATCAATATCCTTAAGCAACAGTTTCACTCTAATAATTCAGCAGTCAAGCCCACAATGATATCAGAACTCATATATCATTAAATCGATCGTTCCAGTCTAGTAGGCAACACTTCATTAAGACACCCGTAATCCTACATCACATAGAGACCAAACATATAACTAATCTTACGGATGGTCTATAGGATACCTCAAAAAGTTCAATCAACAAATCCAGATCCATGTACACTTCCTTGCCTAAGTAAAGCATCTAATCCCAAATGTGCCAAGTCTAAATAAATCAATCTGAATCCAATCCTCACAAGTAAACACCAAATCATCTCAAACAACCCACAATGCAATGCAACGCAAGATGTATGGATGCAATGCCATGCCATACAAATGAGGTCTGTACTCCGGATGGAAATATCGACGTCTTGGTAGCACAACCTAGTGTGACTCGCGAAGTCTGAGTGCTACCCATTTGCCCAACAGACAGATGGGACCCTGGCTAATTGCTCACATGGGGAGTCTCACCGGCACCACTCTGGGGGACCCACGGAGTCCATGCACTAACAACGATTCTGGGATAACATCGTAATCGGCCATGCAACAACGATGCTGGATTAGCTCATCCGACATCGGCCACCTCACAGTCACTCAAGTAAAGTGTTTACCAAAATATCAGTTTCGCTCAATCAGCGATACCGGATCACCACCGAATATCGTCCTTCCCACAATCAACGATTCCAGAATTGAACCTCGGACATCAGCCTTCCCACAATCACTCAAGTAAAAGAGTTTGTGTTTTTCAAACGATAATTTATATAATCAATGATTCCGGAGTAGATCTTCGGACATCAGCCTTTTAACAATCACTCAAGTAAAAGAGTTTATCAAAATACCAATTTCACTCAATCAACGATACCGAATCATAACCGGGTATCGGCCATGCATCATGAATATGAGAGAATGTATGCAATGCATATGTCAACATCAACAACCAAGGTCAATATCACAAGTACCAATAATGGGGTACGCCAACAGTGTACCATATCACAATACCAACAATGGTATGCCAATAATATATCAACATCACAAGTACCGGTAACGGGTGCGCCAATAACATATCATATCACAATATCAATAGTGGGTATGCTAAATCTATCACAATCAGGATGACAAAACATAATTCGATATCTACCAACTGCACATAGCATCAATCCAACACAACAGAACAGTCAAACACAACACAACAGGGTGGGTAATCCCACACACAAAAGGTCAACCAATCGATATATATATATTTGCCACTTCTTTCAAATAGGAACACGAATCTCACCCTAAACTCAAAATCCCTCGTCAGAACTCATTTTGGACTCAATCATAATCATTGGTACAATTTATCCTCCCATTTATCCACTAGATTCACTATTAATTGCATAACATAATAATCATATATTACTGGGATTTCTCATCATTAGACACAACAATAGGTTTCACCCGCTACTTCCAAGTCACATATAACCACCGATATTAAAGAAAAATGACATCAAACAACCTAAGGAATCTACAGGCCACAAGCCCAAACACACAAATCACACAACAATACCATCCTCAGAATTCCATCCCAAACCTCCTATTCCGATACATGCATTCTCCGTTCCTTCTAATACACGAATATATGAAGCTAACCGGAGTTTATCGAAAGTGAAGCCATAACCTACCTAGAAGCCGAGCAGGTGCCACAAACCCACATCTTGTTTCATCATTCGAAGAGTCTCCAAACAATCAAAATCTATTACATATGAATTCTATGTGAGAAACCATGAATAATGATACCCATAATGAGCATATTCTATTTTGGTTAAAACCCGCTCCTTAATTTAGGAAAAATGGAACTCAAGGGTAAAATGGAAATTTTATGGTCAAAATACCAAATTCAACACCAAAAGGTCAAGAACCTTTACTATAATCATAGGAATACTTGATTTATTATCAAAATCATCATTTATATGAAAACTCCCAAATTGGGTTTAAGAACCCTAACTTTGATTCATGAATTTCAACTCTAGCATGAAAGATTATTGGTTAAGAAGCCTAGATATATCATTATCTAGCATAAATAGCAAAATTAACCTCGTTTATTCATAATCTAGGAAGCCAATTTGATTTTAGAACTCAACTCAGGAAACCCATTTAAAGACCCATTGGATTCTAGGGATTCTAGATTATGCTAGATGATTAAGAGAGGTTAATGAAACCATAATAAGGTAGGAATGTTATCTTAGGGAAGAAACCACTTGAAAACCCTCAAATTCGCCTCCACAAAGTGCTCAAGTCGGAATAGAAATAATGACTAGGGTTTTGGGGTTTTAAACTTATAAAACTGCGCGAGACACCGCCCCAGCGGTACCGCTCCAGCGTCAAGCAGACTGCTCCAGCGGTCTAGTCACAATTACTCTTCACCGCTCCAGCGGACTCCAGCAGATCATACACCAGAAATATTTTCCAAGTTTCACCATTTGATCTGATTTTTCTACTAGTTCCCGAGGCCATCTGCTCATATACCATACACGTAGACACACTTAAAAGCACGCTACGAATGCGCCCGTGGCCTCAAAATTTTCAACAGAGCTCTCGTTGACCGAGTCAACTTTGGGTCAACTCTTTTTCCCTTTAAGCCTATATTTCACAAAAGTTGCCCAAATCCCGATCTAGACACCTCGGGAAGCATGCCAACGGTTCCCTTAGGTAAAAAATGAGCTAATCACTGCTCAGGAAAGGGAAAAAATACTGAAAAGGCCATAACGACCAAACGGGTCGTTACAGCACTTGAATATGCAGTAGTTAACTTGAAAATTCGCAGTAAATGTTGTAATTCTGGACACAAGGGTTAGCGATTATCATGAGAGGAATATGATACTGCACTCTGATATGCAGTCTATATTTGGGTATTTTGGACTATAGGTGATGTTAGACAACTAGTATACCGCGGTCACCATATGCGAATAACGGGACGTGCAACACCAGATTTGGACATTTATCTCGATATGCGAACATGATGTGATGCCAAATTTTTTAGGGTAGTGGACGTCGTAAGAAACAAAAACGACCTCGTACAAGAAAACATGGGCTTCATGATTGACATATCGACTTGCGAAAATGACAACCGGACTGGGGTGTGTAGGTTCGTAGAAATGCGGTATAGCCCGACCCAGATCCTAACTAAAGTTATCATTGAACGATGAAAACATCTGAAAACGACGAAAAAAGAGCCAGTCAAAGTATCGTGATTATTATCCGGAGTAGATTATTTTTGAAAAGCACACACTTAGCCATCTTTTGCACCATATGTATTAAAATAAAGAATCTAGGGGAAACTTCCTAGATATTTCACGGCTAAGGTATAAATTTGGGGATTTTATCCTCATTGTACTATTTGGTACAATTGTACCGTTAGAGTGGTACAAAATTTGTTGTATTCGTACTAACTTGGTATTTTTTATTTTTATTATATTTTTCGTGGATTTTAGGGTACAATGAGTTGTCACTTTTGTTGTCTTATCTATTGAAAATTCGAATTTCAGGAGGAGAGACAAAACATCTGGGGGTTTTGGGGGGAAATTCTGTTTTGATATATTTTCCCTACCATTTTTTACCCCTAGCTAAAGGGATTTGCCTATAAATAGAAACTTTTGTTCATTATAGTAAAAACAAATTGATACCTAGAAAAAGACTAAGTATACTAGCCTATATATCACTATACTCCTACAATACACGCCGGATATACTATGAGCCTGTTTGGATGGGCTTATGCCTATAAGCTGCAAATAACTTATAAGCTAAAAAAAATAGGTTGGGGTAGTCTAACTTATTTTTTTGGCTTATAAGCTGTTTTCAGCTTATAAGCTACTTTAGATAAGCTAAGTCAAATGGGCCCAATTATTTTTTTGAGCTTATTTTAAGCACAAAATGACTTTAAGCTGGTCAGCCAAACACTAAAAATAGCTGAAAACAGCTTATAAGCAACTTATAAGCCAATCCAAACGGGCTCTATAATATACAATATACAATACTAATATACTTTACTATATAGCCTACACTACAAAAAAGACAAAGGATTTTCATGGAAAATTGAAAAAGGGGTCAAGGTCTTGGTTGGTAGACCGAATTAATGATTAATGGTCAATGTCTTTGAAGCTTTGGATCCCAATCTCCCCTTTGATCTTTTGGTTGCCCCATAGAAAGGTACTAACTTATTCTAGCCTTCTTATATTCACTATTTCAATATGTTTAATGCATTGTAGCCTTTATGTGATTCTAATTTTTTTAAGGTTTCATTTAAAGAACTTAATGTTTGTGTCTATTCATATGTGATTGTTTCTTTGATCTATTGGTGCAAGTCTTGTTTGGTTACTGTTTCTTTGAGGTTCTAAGGCTACTGTCGTATAAAAAGGAAGGATAAGAGGGCCCTTAAGTGTTAATTAGTGGATTTAATGTAGAAAATGAAGTTTAAAATGAAGTAGGTATTAGTTTGGTTTCTCTTGTTTTCATTCTGTGTTGTGTTGTTTTGGTTTACTGTTTCATTTATGGTGTTGAGGGCCGGAGTGTCATCTTGTCATTTTGGAACTACTTGGACATTTGTTTTGTGATTCCTGTACACCCATAGTATTGTTTTGTTTGCATTAAGTCCATTTCAAGTTTGTTGATTGGTACTAGACCACTTGACTTGATTCATAGGTAGTTATCTTTGATTATCATCTAGAAATTGTGTGAAATCTTGAAAACCAGCTTGTGTTTTCATGTTTATTGATAATAATTGGGACCTAGTCTAAAAGACATCTTAAAAAGACCCTAGAAAAATAGTAACTGATTTTTTGAATGAAATCTGGCCCTGAAAATGAGTTTAAGTCTCATCTGTGTTTTAAAATTTCTTGTTTGAGCATATTCCAGAGAGTTTTGCTATATGTCATATGTATGAACTCTGTATGATCCTCTAAGATCAGTTTTGACTTAAAAATCATCTTGGAACTTTGAAATATATTACCTGTCCTGTATGAATACACGCACTTGAGTTAAAATGAGTTTAAGTATTTATCTTCACTTGAAGTGGGCTGTTTCAGTATAATTTTTGAAGATTGTGAGGTCCGTCACTTGTTTTAGACTTATATGACCCCACATGATCAATTCAAATTTAAAAATGACCTTGAAAATCTGAAATATGATGTTTGTTCTTTTATTGTTTACATATATTGAACTAGAAGGTATTTAGGTCTTTGGTTTTGCTTGTTTTATCTATGTTGAACTTGTTCTCACTCCTTTAAGATTGATTCTCTTCAAAAGATTTGCAAAAAATAGCTTTTAAATCCCTAAACCAATTTAGTTTGTCAATAAAATCTTATGAACCTTTAAAAAGTTTTAAACTCCTAATTCTTCTATTCTTCACTAAATGAATGTTAAGACAACAAGAAGAGGATTTGTATGTTTATGTGACTTTTTGGGTTCACTTGTGTACACTTTGTCATTTTTAGATCTTGCTAAGCACTTGAAAAGGTAAAAGCCATTCACTTAATTTGCTTTGTGGATCCTGAAATTGTTAAGTGTGGATTTGAAGCCTCTAAAACAGGGAATTTGTTCAAAATAGGAACTTGATGAATCTGTAACTTGTCTTATTGATATATTTAGAATGGTTTAAGTCTTGTTTGGTCTTATGTGGGTGCCAATCACTTGTCCAGATTACAGTGTAACATCCCCTGCTGAGGTTGCCTTGATGAATTAGACTTTAAATACCCTTGCCTGCTAGATCATATAGAAGTTAAAGATGCATAGAACTAAAAATGAACCTAAAAGGGTGTCTGGGACTAAGTATAGTGATAATTCAGCTCCTCCTTTCCTTCTTTTTCAATGTGATTGCTCTAGGAACTTGCATACACTGTCCCTTACTCATTGTTTGTTCATACTGTTCCTGAATACACAATCATTTGACCTAGGAGAAGTAGGATGTACCTTCCTTGTTTCCCGTATGAGCACTGAGCCATTTTTTTCCTCATCATTAGTAGTGTGCTTCCTACAGACTGTACCTGGGTTCTGTTTGAAATTATTGAATCATGCAAAGTTCTTGGGAGTTGGTTTATGACCAACTTTCCTTTAATGGTTTACTTAAGGTGTTTAGAGCTTGTGATACTTATTATAACTTGAGTTTGTGCCCTGACTTGCACTCTAGCTTAAGACTGGACCCTTGGTCAAAACTTCCCTTCTGAAGTCATACCATGAACCTGTTAAAATTGGACTTTGCTGATTGTAATGCCGAAACTAAAACTAAAATGGCTTTGAGAAAGCAGATATAGCACTTGCATACTTGTGCCCCTCTTGTAGTTTGTTTAGGAATTTCTGAGGATCTCCTTCATGTGATTCTTACTTTTTCCTGCTTGTTTGAGCTAAAGTATGCTTGACACTCCGTTGATTGACCTAGTATAAGTAGTATCAACCTTTTCTAGTTATGATTTGGACTTCTATTGATTTGTAACCATTCTTATATGAGTTTTCTGTCATTTGTGAATTAATTGACTGCTTTTGAGTCATGTTTGCACCCAGGATAGCTTTATGTCCCCTTCATCTTATCTTGGACTTGTTGATTACCCATGGCATTCTCTGTTTAACCTTACATTTGTGTGAAACTTATTTGCTTGAACTCTGAGAATAAAACTGAGTACAAATTGTCATCTTGAAATTTTGGCAATGCTTCCTATGTGACTACCTATATGAGTTAATCTTTGTATTTAACGAAACCCTTTATGACTTGTGATTCAATCTAAACTAGGATTTGGGAATTTGGGAATCATTTGTAAACCTATGCCCTGAATTTACTCATTACTTAGATTGTTCTAAGTTAAAATTAACATAGGATGACGTTAAATCTTAAAACCTGTTTCTGTGACCCTTTGATTAGTAGTAAGTGAAGGTTTCTAGCATTTGTTCAGCTTCCTGTTCACTTAAATGAGTACTTGATTGGGTAGCTCAACATTTTATTCCCTCTTAATTGATGATTTACCCCTAAAATTTTAGGAACTAGGACTCCAAGTGTGATGATCATGGCCTGTACTTTGTTTCTTTCCCTTCTTTCATCCCCATCTCTTAATCTAGTGCCACCTTGCTCCATTACCCCCCTTCACTATCAATATTACTTGCTTTACTATCTAGAAGATGTGCTATTCCCTCTTGGTTATACTATGACTATTTCAGAAGTTGTAATGCTTGATATGACTGGCCTTGTTTGAAAACTACTTGATCCTCTTCCTCTTGCATTAGTCAAGTCCTCCTGTGGCATTTATTAAGCCATTAGACAATCATTACCTCACTTTATAAACTATCTTTGTATCATCTAGTCTTTCAAGTTAGAATCTGCATGTTTTGAGAGTTTTGCTAAGGTTTTATGTTGGCTTGATTGTGTGATCACTGCTATGAGATTTGAGTTTAAAATATGGAGGGTATGCCCCCTCGTCAGGGTGGGTTTTCTCCCATTTCACCTAAGTATACATTGCATATTCTATGTATATGGGCTGTTTTGACACTTAGTAAAATTTAGAGTAAAAATGAGTGGTATATCAGGGGGTATATCGTGTAAATTTTGGCTTTGTAATAGTAGTTAGGAATTTAATTTCCTGTACTTAAATTCAAGTATGTACTAATGTATGTGTACCCCGTTTGTATCCTTGCCCCCCCCCCCCCCCCCCCCCCCCGTCAGTGGTCTTCCACGAGGCCCACTAAGCTCATTAGATCGAGTCAAACACAAATCATGGACGAGCAAAGCATTTGGAGCGGGATTTGGAATGGACTTATAATTTTGATGAGCATTTTTTCTATTGGACTTGGTAGGTCCAAATCCCTTAAAACATTGGAATTCATGCTTTATATTATCATTACATGCACTTTAAATTTCATATTGGAACCCATATGATTAAACCGCTCATTAGAGTTGCCTAAAACAATTTTTATAAACTAATTAACATAAGTATGGTATAAAATTGGAAAAACGGACTGTTTGGATTTTAAAGGACCGAATCTGTTTAATCTAGAAGACCTTGGGATTGAAATTGACGTTTTAAAATTTAAGGACTTGGACTGACATGGACCGTTTTGGAGTTGTTGGACTGATTTGGATATTCTTAGACTTGTATAAAAAACTTGTATAAAGCGGATAAAAATGGGATAAAAGTTTGAATGAAATTGGATAACCTAATATAAATAATTTAGTATAAATAACTTGGTATAATTATATATTATATACAAAAACCTTTTTTTTGTATAAAAAATATTTTCTATACTTAAAACACCTTTTTTTTTTTTATATTATGTACAAAAACTATTTTTTGTATAAAAAATATTTTCTATACTTAAAACACTTTTTTTTTTCAAAACCATTTTAGGTGGACTTACGTAGGGTCCTACTTAGGCTAAGAACCTTCGGGTATTAGCCCAAGTGTTCTAGTCCGACACCACAAACGCCCAATTTTGGGCAAAAATCTACCACTTTTGATTCTTGAAACACGCTATTTTTGGATAAATGACTAATATTTATTTGCGGAAGTATTAAACAAAAAACTATTTTCTATCACAAAACCAGTTTATATCTATATGAACATATTATTAGAACCTGTAGGTAAACCGCTATTGAGCGGATCCTTAATACCGGGGTGCCTAACACCTTCCCCGGGGGATCACCAGAACCCTTACCTAGACTCTATGTAGATTAGGTTTCTTTTAAAATAATCATAAAATAATTATTTTAAGTGAACCCTTTTCGACTCGGTTTTTCCTAATTTCCTAAAAATTAAGTGGCGACTCTAAAAATAAGTCCATTTAGAGTACCATTATGTAGAAGTATGTTTTTTTCTTTTTTTCTGGTACGATTGACAACCGTGCTTCCCCGGGACACTTTCATTTTTAAATAAGTTGAGTGCAAATGCGAATCGGAAAAATATGACACGCTACAGATGGCGACTCTGCTGGGGAAAATCTAAGGTTCTAACCAAAAGGGTTCCAATTATTTGTGTGTTTGTATGATATAAATTGTTTAAGTGATATAAATTTTGATGTGTTTACATTTTCGCAAAATATAACTATCATTCATGCATGCATACTCCACCACTCTTGACATTTATTTTATACTTTTTCTAAGGGTGACGACGCGGGATGAGCTGCGGTCATACCTTCACTAAAAAACCTTTAATACATTCTTTGGAGGTCTCTAAGGTCGAGTGGGCATGCGGTCATCTCACAGCCGTAGAGAGCTCACCCCCAGCTTGTCCGCTTAGGTAACCTGTGTCATTTGTTTGAAAACCACTCTAGAATAATTAGCGTAGAGCGAAGCCAAATCCCTAATGATATAGCTCATGCCGACCATAGACTGGTTTGGGTATCTCAGACGTACCTGAATCGGACAGGAAAAGATACCTTACTGTGTTCAGATGGTGTAAAACCTGAAGACACTGCATCCCACTATGTGCTATTTGGAAGCATTATTGTGCTATGTGAGTAATAAATTATTGTTCCTGGGGGTGGGAACTAACAGTGTTTTGTCTTGCAAATGTCTCATGATGTGCAGTTTGATATGGTTGTGGGTCCACCACCAGGTTTAGTGATATGGTGCAAAGGTTTGACTAATTATCAGAAGAAAGAAATAAAGAGTTGTATAGGGCATCTGCCTTCGCTGATGGATATGATTGGGGATCTGGGACTGCTAGAGATCATTACCGATTATTGGGACAATGACAGAATGGTGTTCAGATTTGGAGAGATAGAGATGACTTCCACTTTAGAAGAGATTAGAGATGTCCTGGAAAGTGTGGAAGTGCCAACAGATCCAAAAAGAAACTAGCTCAGAATATCCTTATCCCTCACAAACCTACCCCAAAAGAAATCAAAGATATGTTTGCTGTCAACAAAGCCAATTGGGCGCAGGGACCCACTATAGATTTTAGAGAGTTATATGGGAGGTATTCATCTAAACAGGGGTACGAGAACCACATCCTTGAGTTCTCCTCACCCCAATTCTGGGAAGCTAATCAAACACTAGCCTTTATCACTTGCCTATTGGGAACCATGGTCTTTCCAAAAAATGCCTCCCTAGCTATTGATACTCGAGTTATCTTTATTGCCCATGCTGTTCTTAGGGGAGTCACAACGAATGGGCTTACCAAATATTTTGATATCATCCCCATTATCCTATCAGACATCTACCGAGCTTTGGGAAAAATGCCGTGACCATTATTACTACTTCCAAGGTTGCAAACTTTTAGTCCAATGGTGGATACTTAAGCATTTAGATAAGAGCGACTTATCTACCCACTGAGATCCGGCCCTAAGAGAGGATGACTTGGGAGTCGCTACTATGCCTTGTGGGGTTTAAGATAAAAAAGGATGGGATCACATCTTTTCCAGACTGAGATAAGAACATATCAGGTGGAGGGTACCTAATTTTCACTCCAAGACTATCTGTGTTAAGAGCCATAGACAGCCATATCTACCACTTATGGGCATTAGGGGGATCAGACCCTACGCACCATTGAGAGTTCTTAGATTGTTTGGTATGAGACAGGTTATTCCGAATGTGGGTAATATGGGAGAGTTTGGACAAGATTATGAAGAAGGCCGCATCGAGGGAATAAAAGATGCTCAGAAAGTTAGGAAGAATGTGATAAGGGAAGATAAGTAGGATAAGGATCCAAACAATCCAAGAAATGATGAAAATTACTATAAGTGGCTTAGGGCTGAGTTAGCTGATACTGCCACTCCAGGACCATATCTATACAAATATCTTGAGGATAGGGAAACCGCGAATGCAATTCAAGTTAGAAGAATGAAACGACGAATAGAAGGAAGAGAAATTGATCATCAAGCAAAGATAGAATATGATCCAAAGATAATTGAGAGTTTGACAGACGAGGCAGATGATTCATTGAAGAGTTTGGAATGGCTTGACACTTTTGTTAAGGAAGCCATAGATACGGGGACATCATTGGCTGACGATCAGAGGGGTCAATGGATCGGGACAGCATGGATGCCAACACATGTAGCCATTTAGGCTGCCCTTCGAAGGGCCAAGAATGCACGAGATGATAGAGAGCAGACTTCTGTCCGAGGAGTGGACGTTTTCTGATTATTGCATTTACTTTAAAAAGCCTTGTAATCACACTTGGGAAAATATCATTAATGAAAAGCACTGGGGATTTTATCTTTGGGAACAATACATTTGTTTTACATATGACACAATTTTGCTTCATACGCTAGTAGCCTTAGAGAAACGCGGTATAGGAAAGCGAATTATATATTGCCGAAATGCTTATTTGACATAACTTCTTTCTATGAAAATCATATATATTATGGAAACTCTTGATTGGTCCACATTCCGGCTACTACCCAAAAGAAAATCCAAAGAAAATAACCATAAAAAAAAATTTAGATCCACTTTTAAAAGTTTGATTTGCTAATAGGAAATGGAGACTTTAGACAGCATGAGTGCAACTTCGCCTTACGTCAACCTAGTCATAGACGACGAGGGTGCGAAAACTACAAGTGAGAAACTGACAATGGGACGATAGAATGGCCCTAGCCACTGCTAGAATGAAAGGGGCTGTACAAACCACTAAGGCAGCCAATGGGAAAATGAAAGAAGCAGAAAATCTCCTAGCTTATGTTGAGGAACTAACAAAGCAACACCCGACCAATCAGGTGAAATGGGGAAAGGCACCTGAAGCACTACTTGGGAGTTATGTCCCACTCAGTCAACAAGAAGGGCTTGACCCCATACCATATGGAACTGACAAACTACTTATCCCCAATCGGAAAGCCTATGGAGACCCGCTCGAATCTCAGCTCGAGGAACCTCCAGTTTTGTGCATAATTGTTCTTAAAGGCACAAGATCACACAATTGGGGTACGCCGGTAGATTTGTCCAAACAAGAACTCTTGGAGACTTTGGGGAGCTTTGGAGTATACGCACAAAGCCCAAATCTGTTGCCACCATGTGCTCCTTCTATGATTTATAGAAAATGCCTCTACCACCAAAGTCAGTCAGGTCATACGGCCAATGAGTGTGGAGTATTGGAAAGGAAGCTCATCCAATGGATTGACCAAGGGAGAATTAGCCAACTATGTGGCCCTCACTCTCTCCTGACTCATGACCAGGAAAGAAAACACCCAAAAAGGATATCAAAGGTTCGGTTCTGGAGGAGCGACTTTTCCAAATTCGAAGACTCGTATGCCAAGATCCACTCCCTATTATGTAGCATGAAAAAGATAAGTGCAGTTTCACAAACCTATCAGGGTCGCCCAAGATCTCCGAAATAAAGGGTTTGTGTGTATCACCATGGCCGCACCGGCCACGACATTGAAGAATGCGTGAATTTCAAGCTTGAGCTGGAACGCCTTGTGAATGAAGGGCATGTTTGGATTGTCGCGGGAGGATAAGTATAGAAGATGAAAATAAAGAAGACAATGAAGATCGTCTTAGTATGGTTGGGTAGAAAACATAAGTATCCCTTTACTGCTTTCAATAAGATAGAGTATCCCTTTTCCTTTTTATGTAAATGGAACCACGCCGACCTGATGTCCCGTTGGGGATATGTGGGAAGCCCATATAAGGCCTGCTCAGGGTAGAAAAACTAAGTTTCGGGTAGCATAGGAAAAAACTTTTACTGTGTATGCCTGAACTACGGTTGGACCTGATTTCCCTTTGGTGGGATACGTAGGAAGTCTATTTAAGACTCGGTCCTTTTATAATAAAAACTTAAAATCCTCCTTAGTATAGGACGGGTAGAAGCAAATCAACCATACAAACTAGATACCGAAAATCAGTATTCCTAAAAATACAAAAAGACCAAAATATCCTTGGAATGTGAATCGATCAAGAAGTTGAAACAAAATATATGATTCTATATGCTATAAACTGCAAACAACGTGATATTTTATGTTTCGTGCTTATACCTAACGCTAACTTGGGAGCTTTTGAGTTGTTGTCTCTTATAGACAGGGGTCGATTCGCTGGCACTAGTGACTCAATCAAAAGCTGCCGCAGCGTCCTTAAACTCTAAAGAAGAAACATGCCTGAAACTCCACCACCGAACATAAATGCTTTAGTATAAGGTACCCCGATAGCTGACATAGCTGGAATGCCTTTAGAAGAGGCTGTCGGTTTGCTGATGAGACAATTGGTTGAGGCTAGAGATGAAGCGGACCGCCTGAAGGCCGAGAAAGAAAATGCTACTAATGATGAGGCTAGGAGGCCCCACCCACTTTCCCAAATTTGGATTTACCAATTCCGGATCATTTCCCTCAAACCTAGACTGGGGATACCTTTCAAAATCTACTACGCCGAAATACCACCCATGTGGGGAGATCCTCCCTCCAACCCCTAGCTTTTCAAACACCAGCTCACGCTACAAACACAAATGCTTATCAAGCCCCTCGGGAAACAGGAGTTCCTGTGACCCATCCCATACAATCAAATGTCACTTTTCAAGACCATGTCACCCACATTGGCTCTTCGCCAGAATTGGAGAACATGGAAATGTTCTTTGAGGCAAGAATAGACAAAATAGAGAAGGAGATGGCGAAAAAAATCGCTGAACTGGAACATAGCTCTAAAAAGAAAGAGGGATTAAGATACTCTGATTTGTGCATACATCCATACCTGGGTCTACCAGAAGGCTTCAAAATTCCCAAGTTTGATCACTTTAATGGGTCGGGAAATCCCAAGGCCTACTTGACGGCTTGCCGCAACTAGTTGGTTGGAAATGGCGAAAACGAAGCTTTGCTCATGAGGTTGTTTAGTCGAAGTCTGTTAGGAACGGTTATGGAATGGTTTATTTCTCAAGACATTGGCCGATGGAAAACATGGGAAGAAATGGCAAGTTCATTCATGGAAAGATTCTGCTTCAATATGGAAAATGTGCCTGATCTTTTCTCATTGGAGAAAATTCGTCAGAAATCGATTGAAACCTACTGAGAATAGGCTAGTCGCTGGAGAGACGAAGCAGCGCGTGTGCAACCTCCATGACTGAAGCTGAGCTGGTAGCCGCATTCATACGGTACCAAGAAGCTGATTGCTTTGACAATATGATAGCTTTGAAAGGGAGTTCCTTTGCAGATTTCGTTGCCGTCGGGGAAGACATCGAAGATGGCCTCAAGACCGGCAGAATTGTTGGTGTACTAAATAGATCAGGTGAGTTTGGCGCCATGGGTGGAAAAAAGAAAAGAGAAGATATATCATATGTTTCTAGAGCTACTAGTCTGAAAAGCCAAGGAAATGAGGTATCCTAGAAAAATTCAGATAACTACCAATCACCTCCACCAGCCAACGATATAACCACTTCACCCCAATATAGCCCAATGTCTGGGTGCTACGCACAACCCGACTACTAAGCTCCACAACCAAATTATCAAGTACCTGCACCAAGCAACCGATCTCCACGACCAAATTATCGAATGCCAGCACCCAATAACCATGCCCCAAAAAACCAGACTTTCTAGAACTAGCCTCCGCCAGCAAACTATGAGGCACCCCAAAGGAAACCTATGAGAGCATTCACTCGTTTGCCAGAATCAAGACAAGTTTATTTGCCAAGATAAGAGATACCGTGCGAATAAGCGCCGTCCCATAAAAACCAGCTAATCCCAAATGTCGATGGTATAGGCCAGATCTCACTTTGGCCTATCATTCTAACAAGTTGGCCATGCCACCGAATATTGCATAAACTTAAGACACAAATTACAAGATATGATTGGCAATCATGAGCTGATCCTAGAACCAAAGCCTCCAAATGTGGACACAAATCCGCTCCCAAAGAATGGAGGAAACCAAATTCACATGATAGAAAAAGGTGATGAATAGGAAGAGAGTCCGCCGATAATTCTTCCAGATATGGAAGGGTTAGAGAGCACCGTCACCTCTTGTCTTTACAGGAGCAGGAAGAAGTGCTAGGCCCTTTCACAAAGAAGTCTGAGATACCTGCCATAGCCAAAAGAGAGCCTTTCGTGCTCAAATATCTCTTAACAGTCGTTCGAATTCATAATGAGCCAATCATACTCAAAACATCAGGATCAATTGAGAATGCACCTTTTGTGATCAAACCAACACACCTAACGATGGTCAATAAAGAAAAGGGATAGCTATTGTGGTTCAGGATATGACCAGATCAGGAAGGTGTTATGCCCCGAGAGAACCCGTATTCGAAGTACCACGTCGCGAAAACCCTCAGAAAAGACCAATTACTGAAGGCGAAGCAGAAAACTTCTGGAGGCAAATGCCAATTAAGGATTATTTAATTGTTGAGCATTTGCATAAGGCTCCTGCCAGGATATCAGTAATGTCATTACTACTCCGTTCGTCTCAATATCGATTTGCCTTGATGAAAGCTTTGGATGAAGTCCAGGTGCCCCCCAGCACTACAAGTGAAACATTGGTCGAGATCGTGGGGCATTTTGTACGAGTGCATGTCATTTTCTGATGATGAATTACCAAGAGAGGGTAAGGCTCACAATAAGGCTTTGCACATAATAGTGAAGTGTCATGACAAGATTATTCCTCAAGTGCTAATTCATAGAGGAGCTGGGTTAAATGTATGCCCTGTGACGACTCTGAAACAACTTGGGTATGATATTGGCAAGTTCTTCATAGTCGAACCAACGTAAAAGCTTATGATGGCGCGACCAGAGACCCAATTGGAGAAATAGATCTACACATACAAATAGGCCCCGCGGAGTTTGTAGTAGAGTTCATCATCATGGATATCAAAACAAGCTACAACTATTGTTGGGCCGACCATGGTTGTACGCCGCCGGGGTTGGAGCATCTTCGTTACAACAGTCTCTCAAATTCATATGGGAGGACCAAGAAGTTGTGATTTACGGCAAGGGAAGTGTCCACAACTATCAAGATAACTCTATGCCAGTCATAGAGAAGTCGCCAGTAGTCGCTGATTTTCACACTGTTTAGCTAGCCATGGTAGATCGTAGGGGAGATAATGAAGATACCCATATGCCTCCGGTCTACAAAATGGTCGCTAAAACTATGATAAGGAGTAGTTTTGAACCGGGAAAGGTCTAGGGAAGACTTACAAGGAATCAGAGAACCAGTGCGTATCAAACATGGAAAGTATCGATTTGGGGTTGGATACGAGCCATGTGAGGTAGAAGAAGAAGAAGCAGAATATGGGCAGAGGGGTCCCGTTGAAATGAGAAAGCTGTTCCCGCACCTCTACTAGTCCTTCACAACATGCCCATTGGGTCACAACAGCGAGGATCCAGAAGAGGGTTTAAGGACGTTGTTTTGGGAAGAAGAATGCACAACCATCATTGAAGAATGCTTTGAAGAATTAGAGATTCGCCTTGCTGAACTAGGAGAGACAACAAGAGGATGGAATTCTACCCTACTGTTCACTCTGCGGTACAAAGAGTGCTCATTTTCAGAAAAAAACGGCGAAAGTCGGCTTTGAGGCCTGTCTTATCACCTTTTCATGTTTTATTTACGTGTTGTTTAATAAAGGAAATGGCTCGATGTTCCATTTCGAGTCAGGACCATAGTTTATGTCACTCTTTCAAATTTCAATGAAAACGCCTCAAAGATCATAATAAAGAAAAATCACTTCACTATACCGATATAAATATACATACATATGTATATATGTGATTATATATAATACACAGTTCAAATTGCTTTTTCATGATTAATAACTGTGTTACTTTGTTTTACAGTAATAATACAGAGGCCACAAATAATGTCATGACATGTTACGAAACAAATAAAAATGACGATGAACAAAATAATGATCAAGAAGAAGAGATAACCGAACCAGAAGGGTTGATAGATGTTGTAACACCTCATAAACTTGAACTAGGTGTGAATGCGTAAAAATCTAGTATTAAGAAGATATTATATCTATATGAATCCATTCTTGATGAATTCGGGTGGGAGATGGTCGTTTTGAAGTCAAACCAACTAGTGAAGTTCTTAAGGACTCTTAAATTCGCCTAAGTTTTGGTAGGTCTGTCTTCTGGGCGATTTTCATGAAAATTTGTTCTGAATTTGGAAAGACTTCCTTCATGAAAGTTGTAGATCATTGAAATATCTTTCCAATGGTAGGTCTCCCAGCCCAAGAGAAGTTACGTACAAGACGTTATGTCCATTTTACTGAACCCTGTGCAGAATCAACACCCGTCAATTTTTCAGGCGCGTGGGGGCGCGTGCGATGGCCCCGCATCGCTGGCCGATCGCGCAAGTTTGAGTATTGAGCTGCAGAACATCGCGCGATGGCCCCGCATCGGGGAACCATCGCGAAACAGGTCGGATTCGCGTCAAAAAGTCGGGTTTACGCGTTTTAAGTTATATTTAAGGTTTGGGGTTTATTTCCCCAACACCCCATTCACGAAAAATCACCCTAAAGTAAGGAAGAACAAGTCCCAAACCTCAATAACCCTACAAGGTGAGTTTTATCATGATTCTAAGTTGAATTCAAGTTCCTAATCCCTTTCTAACATCAAACCCATGATGCTTAACATGATTTTTGTGACCAAAACCTAGGGTTTGCAACATAATTCTTCCCAAAGTGATTCAAGCTAGGGTTTGGGTGTTCTTAATTAGAAAAGTGATTTGTTAAACGTTGTTTAACAAATTAAGGTATGTCTCTTTAAAAAATAAAATCCTTTTTGAATATAAAGGTAATTTATATGTCCCTTTTGCAAACTCTCTTGAAAGATTGATTCTTTGTAAAAGCATATTTTGAATGATATGATGAATTGATTTTACACTCTTTAAATTTATTACGTGTTTTGATTAATGGTTAATGTGCGTGAGGGGACAAGCCCACATTAAACCTTGATGGTATTATCCTCTATATACGTATATGAAATCATAATCAGTTTCTTCTATAAAAGATGATCAGTGATGATGGTTAATTGTTGGTATTGATGATTTTACAAAGGAACTATGACATAGGTATCTTGTTTAAAGAAGTGGAAACGTTTTCAAGATTATCTATGAAATTATGGATTTTCGTAATGGCATAATGAACTTTAATGCTATTTGATGGTGTGATTACTTCGAGACAAATTGTGAATCGGTTTCTATGCTATGAACTTTGTTTTTGTGTTTAGCCTAGCTACTCGGGAGGAAGGGTAGCCACTATGGATCCTAGTGTGTCATTGCCTAGCCATTCGGGAGGAAGAGTGGCCACCGCTGGGTTCGCTACCCGGGGTGTGATTTATGCCTAGCTATTCGGGAGGAAGGATAGCCACCGAGAATTATATGTTTCGATGTGGTGCGCTATGCGCGATATACTTGATTCTTGGGCCTGTATTGGCATGTGTGACATTCTTATTCTCTTATGGAATTGTTGATGACTATTTTAATCGATTAAAAAGTCATATTCGAAGTTGTAACTTGGCAAGAGGCTTTATAAATGGGTTTTGATACTTATTATTGAGATACATAAACTGAATAACTATTCTTATATCGCTCTCACCTGACTGGCAAGACTAATTTCTTTATGTATTATGTACTTTATTTTCTTATTACTCATTGTCCCCGAGGCGCTCACTGAGTACGAAATACTCAGGAATACCATTGTTGTTTTTGATGGTATGTTAGGTAACGGAGAAGAGCAGGTTTTTGATACTCCAGGCATGTAGGAAGAACTTGCTGTTGCGGCTGATTTGGTGAGCCCACACATTCGTTCGTGGGACACTCTATTTATTTAATTCAATTTACTTATTTTAGTTTCCAAGCTGCGTCCCGATGGGTTAGACATTTACTCTTTATTCTTAGAAGCTCCTTGGTATGCATTCGGATGTGGGTAGAAGAAGAGTTGTCGTTTAACTCTTTCGGGCACACTATCATGTTTTGGAGTGAATCATTTAAATTATAAAGACTTCCGCTGATTAATTCATGTATTCACGATCTGTTACATTTAATTTATAAATTGTTGGAGGCGAATGTTGAACCTGGCGGGTTAAAGTATTATTATTGTATTGTTTAGGTTCTTCCGATATTGTTCAGGACGTCGGATGCCAGTCACGTCTAGGGTGGGTTATGGGGCGTGACAAGCTTGGTATCAGAGCCTAGGTTTAAATACGTCCTAGGATTATTGTCGGTGTCTGTGGAGCTATGTCTAGTGGAGTTTTCCTTGTGTAGCTTGATCACCTGCATGACCGAGAAACTCCCAGGACATTTATAGGTGTTTCTTATTCTTCTTGATTCTAGATTGTGCTATAGAGCTTAAAGTCCTTTTTAGGATCATTCTAATTCGCTCGTTAATTCGTGCCTTGCAGAAATGACTCTGACGCGATCCCAAAATAGTAAACGAGGACGTCCCGTGAAAGTTAACTGAAATCTTGGGGGTGCCAATGGTTGTAATGGAAATGATGCTGGAAATCAAGCACCATCCCCAGCACCGCCTGCTCCTGCTTTTCCTGTTGCGGGTGTGCTTGAGATTGGTACTATGCAAACGGCTATTCAAATGTTGACTGCTTTGGTTGCGGCTCAGCAGCAACGTGGAGGTGTGGGACCTCATGGTGGAGGCAGACTTACGCAGTTCCCAGACTTAAAGTCACCAAAGTTCTTTGGGTCACGAGCGGTGGATGACCCCCAACATTTTTTAGATGAGACCTTTAAGGCATTGATGGCAATGGATTCCCAGGATTCAAAAGCTGTGAGGCTTGCTTCGTATCAGTTGAAGGATGTTGCTCACGTGTGGTTTGAGATGTGGGAATCTGAGAGAGGTAACGCTGCTTCAGCTCTGACGTGGGCTGAATTTGAAGAGGCGTTCATGGAAAGGTTCTTGTCTGATGAGGAAAGAATTGCTATGGCTACGAAGTTTGAAAAGCTGGAGCAGGGTAACAAGTCGGTTCGTGAGTATAGTTTGGAGTTCACTCGTCTGTCAAAGTATGCTTTATACATGATTTCGACTGAAAAGTATAAGTTGACTCGCTTTGTGAAAGGCTTGATACCACGTATCAATTCTGCATGTGCTGCTGTTGCTATGTCTCCTACTTGTACTTTCTCATCTTTGGTTGGGTTTGCTGAGCAACAAGAGAGTTGGAAAAATGAGGAGAGAGTGGATCGAGATCAGAACAAGAAGGCCCGATCGGTGGGTGGTTTCAGTGGTAATAATTATAAGGGAGGGCAGAGTAAAGGGTATTCTGCACCTGCTCAGTCTGGAGCTTATTCCCATGCTAGTATGCCTTCTGGTAGGCAAGGCCAGAATAATAATAATAGTAGTAAGTTTTCGCAAGGAAGTAGTCATCCGCCAGGGTGGGAAGAGCGTATTTGTCATCATTGTGGGATTAGAGGCCACATCAAAAGGGAATGCAAAAAGTGGCTACATGAGGTGGCTGCCATGAATAACCAAAAGAATGTTTCGCCTGCTTCTGCATTTGCTAGAAATCCGCCTGCTGGTAATGCTAACAATAATAATCAGAATGCTCGTAACAACGGGAAAGGAAAGGAAGTTTCTAATACTTCTGGTGGAGGGATAGCTCGACTTTATGGGCTGACTCGTAGGGAGGCAGCTGAGGCTTCTGACGCTGTGGTTACAGGTATCCTTACCATCTGTTCTCATGATGCTTACTCATTGATTGATCCGGGTTCAAATTTATCCTATGTGACTCCTTATTTTGCTCTTGATATAGGTATGAAACCCAAACCTTTGTTGGAACCCTTTGCTGTTGATACGCCTTCGGGTGTTCCTGTTATTGCTTCTAGAGTGTATAGAAATTGTGTTGTTGTGATTAAAGGCCGTGAGACCGTGGCTGATTTGTATGAACTTGAGATGGTGGATTTTGATGTAATTATGGGGATGGACTGGTTGTCTGCGTGTTATGCTAATGTGGATTGTCGCCACAAGTTAGTTCGTTTCGCCTTTCCCGATGAGCCTGTTATTGTGTGGGAGGGTGAAATTGCTAAGCCAAAGGGTAGATTTATTTTGCTATCTTAAGGCTCATAAGATGATTACTAAGGGGTGTATTTACCATTTGGTTGCTGTTAATGATACAAAAGTCGTAGTACCCGAATTTGCATCTGTTCCCATAGTCTTTGATTATCCCAAAGTATTTCCTGAACATCTTCCTGGTATTCCACCTGATAGAGTTATTGATTTTGGGATTGATGTTATCCCCGACACCCAACCTATTTCTATTCCACCTTATCGTATGGCTCCAGCGGAGCTAAGGGAATTGAAGGATCAATTGAAGGACTTGTTGGATAAGGGTTTCATCCGACCAAGTTCCTCGCCTTGGGGTGCTCCGGTCTTGTTTGTTAGGAAGAAGGATGGTTCCCTGAGAATGTGCGTTGACTACCGTCAGCTTAATAAAGTGACCATTAAGAATAAGTATCCCTTGCCTAGAATATATGACTTGTTTGACCAACTTCAGGATGCTAAGTTCTTTTAAAAAATTGACATGAGGTCTGGGTATCATCAGTTGAAGATAAAGGAGGAGGATATCCCAAACACTGCTTTCCGTACGCGTTATGGGCACTTTGAGTTTCTAGTCATGTCCTTTGGGTTGACTAATGCGCCTGCTGCATTCATGGATTTAATGAAACGTGTGTTTAAGCCGTATCTAGGCCGCTTCATTATTGTGTTTATTGATGACATTTTGGTGTACTCTAAGAATCGTGAGGATCATGCTAATCATTTGAGGATAACTTTGACAACACTTGAGGAGAACGAGCTTTATGCAAAATTCTCTAAGTGTGAATTCTAGCTTGATTCTGTGGCTTTCTTGGGCCATGTGGTGACTGGGGACGGCATTAAAGTAGACCCTTAGAAAATTGCAGCGGTGAAAGGTTGGCCTACACCCACTAGTGCGACTGAAATTCGTAGTTTCTTGGGTTTGGCAAACTATTACCGATAGTTTGTGGAAGGTTTTTCGTCAATAGCCTCTCCACTGACTAAATTGACACAGAAGACTGCTAAGTTTCAGTGGTCTGAAGCTTGTGAAAAGAGTTTCCAAGAGCTTAAGACAAGGTTGACTTCGGCTCCTATTTTGACGTTACCTTCGGGGTCTGGTGGATATGTGGTGTATTGTGATGCTTCTAGAATTGGTTTGGGTTGTGTGTTGATGCAGAACGGTAAGGTGATTGCTTATGTTTCGCGTCCGTTGAAGAAGCATGAGAAGAACTACCTGACTCATGACTTGGAGTTGGCTGCTGTGGTATTTTCTTTGAAAATCTGGCGTCATTATCTGTATGGTGAGCATTGCGATGTTTTTACTGATCCCAAGAGTCTGCAATATATCTTCAAACAACGAGAGTTGAATCTCAGACAGAGGAGGTGGTTGGAGTTGTTAAAAGATTACGACTTGAATATCTTGTATCATCCGGGTAAGTCTAATGTGGTTGCTGATGCTTTGAGTAGAAAATCTATAGGCACGTTGGCTTATTTGCGTGCTCATGACATGCCCATGGGGAAAGAGATTCGAAGGCTCGCCAGTCTTGGGGTTAGGATTGATGAAACTAAAGATGGTGAGTTAGTGGGAATCACGCCATCACGGTCTGACATTGTAGAAAGGATTAAATTCAAGCAATATGATGATGAACTTTTGGCAAAGCTGAGAGATGAAGTGGAAAGGGGTGAGTACACTTCATTTACTGTTGGGATTGGCGATAGTGTTCTGCGATTGCAAGGACGATTGTGTGTTCCCGATGTTGATGGTCTTCGACAAGAACTATTGATGGAAGCTCATAGTTCCAAGTATTCGGTTCATCCGGGATCCACCAAGATGTATAAGGATTTGAAACAACACCATTGGTGGAAGAGCATGAAGGTTGATATTTCTAACTTTGTGGCTAAGTGTTTGAACTGTCAACAGGTGAAGGCTGAACATCAAAGGCCGGGTGGCTTGGCTCAAAACATTGAGATTCCTCAATGGAAGTGGGAGATAATAAATATGGACTTTGTTGCAGGTTTACCTCGCACAAGGGCCAAGTATGATTCAATTTGGGTGATCGTGGATAGAATCACGAAGTCTGCCCATTTTCTTCCTGTAAAGTCGTCATATGCCGCTGCAGAGTACGCCAAGTTATATCTGAAGGAGATTGTTAGGTTATATGGTGTTCCGACATCTATCATATCTGACAGAGGTACGTAATTTATTGCTCATTTCTGGCAGACGTTTCAAGAAGGTTTGGGGACTAGAGTGAAACTGAGAACTGCCTTTCATCCTCAAACTGACGGGCAAGCAGAGAGACCTATTCAAACTTTGGAGGATATGTTGCGTGCTTGTCCAATCGATTTTGGAGGAAGTTGGGATGAACACCTACCTTTGGTGGAATTCGCTTACAATAATAGCTATCACGCTAGTATTCAGATGGCTCCTTATGAGGCTCTTTATGGGAGGCGTTGTCGGTCTCCAATTGGTTGGTTTGAACAGACGAAAGTAGAATTGTTGGGTCCTGATTCAATTCATGAGGCGACCGAAAAGGTAAATCTTATTGTGCAACGACTAAAGACCACTCAGAGTAGACAAAAGTCTTATACGGACATGAGGCGTAGGGAATTGGAATTTGCTGTTGGTGACAAGGTTTTCTTGAAAGTGTCACCTATGAAGGGGGTAATGCGTTTTGGCAGAAAGGGCAAGCTTAGTCCTCGCTACATTGTTCCTTATGAGATTACTAGAAGAGTTGGGAAGGTAGCTTATGAGTTGAGATTACCGGCTGAGATGTTCATGGTTCATCCGGTGTTTCACATTTCGATGTTGAGGTTGTATAAACCTGACCCTTCTCATGTGTTGAACTATGAAGAGGTTGAGATTGATGAATCCTTGTCTTATGAAGAAGAGCCAGTTCAGATTTTGGATCGCCAAGTTAGAAGGTTGAGAACAAACGATGTTGCGTCGGTCAAAGTGTTGTGGCGAAATCATAATACTGAGGAAGCTACTTGGGAAGCGAAAAAGGACATGAAGAAGAGATATCCTCACTTGTTCCCTATTTCAGGTATGAGTTAAGTTTTGAGTTATTTGTGCGCAAGGTGTTTGTGTGGTTAAAATTCGTGTTGGTTAATTACCTTCCTAGAATACTATCTTCATTCGAGGACGAATGATCTTAAGGGGGGGGATAATGTAACACCTCGTAAACTTGAACTAGGTGTGAATGCATAAATATCTAGTATTAAGATGATATTATATCTATATGAATCCATTCTTGATGAATTCGGGTGGGAGATGGTCATTTTGAAGTCAAACCAACTAGTTAAGTTCTTAAGGCCTCTTAAATTCGCCAAAGTTTTGGTAGGTCTGTCTTCTGGGTGTTTACATGAAAATGTGTTGTCAATTTGGAAAAACTTCCTTCATGAAAGTTGTAGATCTTTGTAATAGCTTTCCAACGGTAGGTCTCCCAGCCCAAGCGAAGTTACGTACAAGAAGTTATGTCCATTTTACCGAACACTGTGCAGAATCGACACCCGTCACTTTTTCAGGCGCGTGGTGGCACGTGCAATGGCCCCGCATCGCGGGCCGATAGCGAAAGTCTGAGTATTGAGCTGCAGAACATCGGGCGATGGCCCCGCATCGCGGACCCATTGCGAAACAGGTTGGATTCGTATCAAAATGTCGGGTTTACGGTTTTAAGTTATATTTAAGGTTTGGGGTTTATTTCCCCAACACCCCATTCACGAAAAATTACCCTAAAGTTAGGAAGAACAAGGCCCAAGCCTCAAAAACCCTATAAGGTGAGTTTTATCATGATTCTAGGTTGAATTCAAGTTCCTAATCCCTTTCTAACATCAAACCCATGATGCTTAACATGATTTTTGTGACCAAAACCTAGGGTTTGCAACATAATTCTTCCCAAAGTGATTCAAGCTAGGGTTTGGGTGTTCTTCATTAGAAAAGTGATTTGTTAAACCTTGTTTAACAAATTAAGGTATGTCTCTTTAAAAAATAAAATCCTTTTTGAATATAAAGGTAATTTATATGTCCCTTTTGCAAACTCTCTTGAAAGATTGATTCTTTGTAAAAGCATGTTTTGAATGATATGATGAATTGGTTTTACACTCTTTAAATTTATTACCTGTTTTGATTAATGGTTAATGTGCGTGAGGGGACAAGCCCACATTAAACCTTGATGGTATTATCCTCTGTATACGTATATGAAATCATAATCAGTTTCATCTATAAAAGATGATCAGTGATGATGGTTAATTGTTGGTATTGATGATTTTACAAAGGAACTATGACAAAGGAATCTTGTTTAAAGAAGTGGAAATGTTTTCAAGATTATCTATGAAATTATGGATTTTCGTAATGGCATAATGAACTTTAATGCTATTTGATGGTGTGATTACTTTGAGACAAATTGTGAATCGGCTTCTATGCTATGAACTTTGTTGTTGTGTTTAGCCTAGCTACTCGGGAGGAAGGGTAGCCACTATGGATCCTAGTGTGTCATTGCCTAGCCATTCGGGAGGAAGGTTAGCCACCGCTGGGTTCGCTACCCGGGGTGTGATTTATGCGTAGCTATTCGGGAGGAAGGTTAGCCACTGCGTACTACATAGTCCGGTGTGACTTATGCCTAGCTATTCGGGAGGAAGGATAGCCACCGAGAATTATATGTTTCGGTGTGGTGCGCTATGCGCGATATGCTTGATTCTTGGGCCTGTATTGGCATGTGTGACATTCTTATTCTCTTATGGAATTGTTGATGACTATTTTAATCGATTAAAAAGGCATATTCGAAGTTGTAACTTGACAAGAGGCTTTATAAATAGGTTTTGATACTTATTATTGAGATACATAAACTGAATAACTATTCTTATATCGCTCTCACCTAACTGGCAAGACTAATTTCTTTATGTATTATGTACTCTTTTTTCTTATTACTCATTGTCCCCGAGGCACTCACTGAGTACGAAGTACTCAGGCATACCATTGTTGTTTTTTATGGTATATTAGGTAACGGAGAAGAGCAGGTTCTTGATACTCCAGGCGTGTAGGAAGAACTTAGTGTTGCGGCTGATTTGGTGAGCCCACACATTCGTTTGTGGGACACTCTATTTTTTTAATTCCATTTACTTATTTTAGTTTGCGGGCTGTGTCCCGATGGGTTAGACATTTACTCTTTATTCTTAGAAGCTCTTTGGTATACTTTCGAATGTGGGTAGAAGAAGAGTTGTCATTTTACTCTTTCGGGCACACTATCATGTTTTGGAGTGAATCATTTAAATTATAAAGACTTCCGCTAATTAATTCATGTATTCACGATCTGTTACATTTAATTTATAAATTTTTGGAGGCGAATGTTGAACCTGGCGGGTTAAAGTATTATTATTGTATTGTTTAGGTTCTTCCGATGTTGTTCAGGACGTCGGATGCCAGTCACGTCTAGGCTGGGTTATGGGGCGTGACAGATGTTGAAGAAGAATATGAGAATAGACCAACGCCAAACCTAGAGGAAACATCGGCAGTTAATCTAGGAAGTGAGGAGTTGGTTCGGGAAACTAGGATTAGTGTGCACTTGACAAAATGTTACACCTCGAAAAATTTTCCGTTGATGCACAGTGAATAGATTAACGAAGAGCACGAAGTATACAGTATTTTGATAAGTAAGGAATGACATTTGATGACCGTAATTAATATTTCAAAGACGTTTGAGATAGGGGAAGAAAGTTTTCCAAGAGAAGGCAAGGCATACGTTAGGTATCGAAAAGGAATTACGAGTAAAAAGTTAACGAGGATTTAAAAATGTGTTGGAGAAGAGTTATAACTTCCCTTAGATTGTTAATATGGTGATAGAAAAGTGCTAAGGATGTTCCATAAGGATTGGAGATCAACGAGTCAACGAGAACGAACTTCGGAAAAACTGGGCATTATACGGCCAAACATACTGGCCGTATAAAACATACGGACCATATGTTCAGCCGTATAATCAGCCCAGATTGACAACCCTCTCTGGACCAAATCTACAGCCAGACATACGATTAGTATAATTTATACGGACCGTATGTTGGTCCGTAGAAACTGGTCGGGATAGATTTGGTGTATTAATAAGGGATCAAGTTTCATTTCATTTCATTTCCCTTTCACACCCCTTCTCTATAAAACATCTCTCTACACTTATCCCACAAGAATTAAACAGATATTAGGGATCAACAACATCAAACTAAGTGAATCAAGTGTAAGAAACCCATTAAAGTTCATCCAAGGCAAGGAATCCAAGTGAAAGTGAAACTAGGGTTTTGCTCAAGTGAGGTGTTTTCACCCAAGGTTCATCCCTACACCATATAAGGTAAGATTTATGGTATTTCCATGTTATTTAAGGCATTTGAAAGTTGAAACACTTGGATTGTAGAAGGATATAGAAAAATGGGTCATGAATGTGGAAATAGTGTCATTTTGAGTAATAACTTGAATTGAGTCATGATTCTTGATGTGTTGTGATATGGATATGTTATAAATGATGTTAAGAACATGGGATAGACATTGTATATGAATGAATGTAATTGTGTGTTATGACCATGGATATAGATAATTGGAAGTGAATTGAGAGATATGGATAATGTAGATGAATAAAGACTATTGTTATGATATTGTGAATGTATTATTGACGTTTGGGAGTTGATTTACAATATGGAAGAAGTCGTATAAATAAAGGAGATGCTGTCCAATTTTCTCTAGTGTTAGTCGTGTATGTTAGCTATCAATTTTCTAATGACAGTATAACTCTAATGAAGGTAGAAACGTGAGCATTGAAGGAGAATGTGCAAGTGTAGAATAGTTGAACGGGAAGGTATGTAAGGCTAACCCTCCTTTCATAAGGCATGGTTCTTTGGCCAAATATCTATTCTTCTATGAGCCTATGATGCTCTCCAAATGATTCTATCTTTAAAAAGCTACAAAGCTTACAATTCTTGATATGTATTACGATTGTACTAAATTCCTCATATGATGAATAACATATGACGAATAATCCTATAAGGATAGACGTAATGAACGACGATAATGATGATGACGATAATGGTGATGATGATAATGATGATGACGATAATAGCGATAATGATAATGAGGACGATGATAATAGTGATAATGCTAAAGATGCCTATGAGCTTATATGTATGTGTGCCTACGTATGGCTATTATGAAACCCCGAGCTTATATGGCCGGGTAGAATATATAGATGTATATATATATATATGACGATACGCGTGCACCACTGTAGTTAGGTACGGACAACACTGAGCCTTGGTAGGGCCAGGTATGTGTAACACTGAGCCTTGGTTGGCCAGGTATGTATGATAACCGAGCCTAGCCATGGTCGGGTACGTGAACCACCGAACCTTCGTGGTCGGGTATGCTATGTAAATGATACGTATATGATATGGATATGTATATGATATGGATATGTATATGGTATGGATATGTATATGATATAGATATGAGTATGAATACGAACATGATACAAATACGAATAAGAATATGTATATGAATACGATTATGGATACGAAATGTAAATGAGCATGGACATGAGTGCGGATATGGATATGGATGTATGTACACAATTACGCGTTAGAAATAGAAAGTCCCTATCAGAAGCAGGTAAGTTCTTATGACGATGATACTACTATCTCTCATCCTATGCTATTTCTATGTTGTCTATTATGCTTCTATAATGATATTGATCATGCTTTACATACTTAGTACATTCTTCGTACTGACGTCCTTTTGTTTGTGGACGCTTCGTCATGCCCGCAAGTGGCTAGGGAGACAGGCTTGATCCATAGCTATATTTCTCAGGGACTACATAGCGGAGCTCCATTTCATTCGGAGCTATAGCTTTTGGTATTGATTCTTTTGTGTACATATTTATGGGCATAGCGGGGTCCTGTCCCGCCTATATGATATAACATACTCACCTTAGAGGTTCGTAGACATGTGTATATGGTTAGATGTGCTTTGCCTTGTCGGCCTATATTTTGGACATTATTGTGTTAGCCTCGTCGGCTTGTATACATTGATATGGGCATAGTTGCTAATGATGATATAAATGTATTAATTGTCCAATGGGAGTAGTATGATTGATGGATAGAATGTATGATTTAATATGTGGCTCACCTAGATGTAAATGTAAAGGTATGTTACAGGTGCCCGGGTGGGTTAGCACCGGGTGCCCGTCACGGCCCTCCGGTTGGGTTGTGACACAAAAATTGAGAAAGAAGGGTACCAGAGTCTGCTGAAAGAGTATGAAGATGTCTTCGCTTGGTCATACGCTGATATGCCAGGTTTGAGTACGAATATTGTTGCCCGTAGGTTGCCAATCCTCGAAGGATTTGCCCCGGTAAAACAGAAAATTAAGCAGCCTAAGCTCGATATTAGCATCCGGATTAAAGAAGAAGTCGAAAAGCAGATTCAGTCAGGGGTTGTTGAGGTGACACCGTACCCGACATGGTTGGCAAACATAGTTCCGATACCAAAGAAAGATATAAAAATAAGGATTTGTGTGGACTACCGTGATCTCAACCGCGCTAGCCCAAAGGATAATTTTCCACTCCCAAATATTCACATACTTATTGATAATTGTGCCAAGCATGAGGTGCAATCTTTTGTGGATTGTTATGCAGGCTATCATCAGATATTGATGGATGAAGAAGATGCTCAAAGACGACATTCATTACACCATGGGAAGTATATCATTACCGGGTAATGCCTTTTGGACTCAAGAACGTCAGCGCTACTTACATAAGGCTGATGATCGATGTCTTTCATGATATGATGCACAAATAGATTGAGGTGTATGTGGATGACATTGTCATCAAATCCCGAGTAGGTGAGGAACACCTCAAACATTTAAGAAGATTCTTTGATAGACTCCGCAAGTACGATTTGAAGTTGAATCCTGCAAAATATGCATTTGGAGTGCCTGTCGGAAAATTGTTAGGGTTCATAGTCAGTCGTCGTGGTATTGAGTTAGATCCCACCAAGATCAAAGCAATGCAAGAGCTACCACCGCCGAGAACAAAGAAAGAGGTAATGAATTTCTTGGGAAGGTTGAATTACATTGGACGTTTCATTGCCCAGTCCACAATGATCATAGAGCCGATCCTCAAACTACTCAAGAAAGATGCTCCAATTAAATGGACGGAGGACTGTCAGAAAGCCTTTGACACAATCAAACGATACTTGTCAAATCCACCTGTTTTGGTCCCACCAAGGCTGGGAAGTCCTTTGCTTCTATACATGTCGGTATCAGAAAATGCTTTTAGATGCATGTTAGTACAAAATGATGACACAGGCAAGAAGGAAAGAGCCATCTATTATATCAGTAAAAAGTTCACATTTGGCGAATCTAGATAATCCTTGGTGGAAAAGACGTGTTGTGCTATGACCTGGGTATCTCAGAAGTTGAGACATTATATGGCTGCGTACATAACCCATTTGATCTCAAGAATGTATCCACTTAGGTATAGCTTTCGCTAGCCTATGCCCATAGGGAAGTTGGCCAAATGGAAAATGCTATTAAGTGAGTTCGACATCCAATACGTCGCGCATAAAGCAGTGAAAGGGAAAGCATTGGCAGATCTACTGGCAAGAAGCTCGGTAGATGACAATCCCGTACCTTTATGGACTTACTTCCTAGATGAAGAAATAATGACAATTGAAGGAGATGAAAGTGAAGACGAGTCGGGGTGGAAAGTATACTTTGATGGAGCAGTCAACTTTAAAGGATCAGGAATCGGAGCCGTCTTGGTTTTAGACTCGGGACAATATTATCCTATGGCGGCCAAGTTAAGCTTCAATTTCACCAACAACATGGCCGAATATGAAGCCTGCATCTTAGGTCTACATTTAGCTCTCGACATGGATGTGAAAGATCTTCAGGTAATTGGTGACTCGGATTTGCTAATTCATTAGGTTCGAGGAGAGTAGGCCACCAAAAAAGAAAAGATCATACCATAAGTTGGACTTGTGCAAAGATTGGCAGACCGGTTCTAAGAGATCAAGTGCAAACACATACCAAGAACCCATAACGAGTTTTCTGATGCATTGGCAACAATAACATCCATGATTCAGCATCCCGACAGTAGATACATTGATCATGTCAAAATCGAAATCAAAGATCAACCAGCTCACTGTAATTTTGTAGAGGTTGAGACTGATGGAAAACCTTGGTACGTTGACATTAAAATGTTCTTGGAAAAAAAAGAATATCCCAAAGGAATCACCTTAAATCAGAAGAAGACTATCAAGAAGTTAGCAACTGGTTTCTTCCTCAACAAGAATGTCCTGTACAAAAGAACTCCAGATTTGGGATTGCTTAGATGTGTTGACTTTGTTGAAGCTACAAAATTGATTGAAGAAGTGCATGCTGGAACCTGTAGGCCTCACATGAATGGGTTCGTGCTAGTAAAGAATATCTTGAGAACAGGTTATTACTGGATGACCATGGAAAATTATTGTAGCAAATTTGTCTAGAAATGCCACAACTGTCAGATTCATGGAGACTTGATAAAGGTTCCTCCAATAGAACTAAATGCTATGACCTCACCTTAGCCATTCGCTGCTTGGGGCATGGATGTCATAGGACCAATTGAGCCAACGACATCAAACAAACATCGTTTCATCTTGGTCGCTATAGACTACTTCACCAAGTGGGTGGAAGCAGCATCCTATTCATTGATGACAAAGAAAGGGGTCACAGACTTTGTGCGCAACAACGTCATATGCTGATTTGGCATCCCAGAATTAACCATAACAGGCAATGGGGCTACCCTGAATGGCCACTTGATAAAAGGCATGTGTGCACAGTTCCGGATCACTCACCGGAATTCAACCGCATATCGACCACAAATGAATGGCGCTGTGGAAGCCGCCAACAAAAACATCAAGAAAATCCTCCGAAAGATGATTGATAACTACAAAGACTGACATGAACAACTGCCTTATGCATTGCTGGGATACCGCACTAGTGCCAGGACTTCGACTGGAGCCACCCCATACCTATTGGTGTATGGCACTGAAGCAGTGATACCAGCCGAAGTAGAAATTCCTTCACTTCGAATAATACAAGAAGCTGAGTTGGACGATGCAGAGTGGATCTGTAAAAGGTATGAGAAACTAACTCTGATAGATGAAAAGAGGATGATTGCTATTTGCCATGGTCAAATATACCAGCAAAGAATGGCGCGTGCTTTTAGCAAACATGTGAGAACTAGGGTGTTTCAAATCGGGCAATTGGTACTCAAACGAATATTCCCTAATCAAGAAGAATACAAAAGATAGTTTGCACCAAACTGGAAAGGGCCCTATATGGTGCGAAAAGTACTATCAGGACGAGTCATAGTACTTGCTGAAATGGATGGTCAAGAGTGGCCAAAAACGATAAATTTAGATGTAATCAAAAGATACTACATATGAAGAAAAGTCAGCTACGAGGATTCAGAGTTTCCATAGTTCAGGTTTTCTTTAGTTGCATTCCCTTCACATGTAATTTTGCTTTTTTTCTTAGAAAACCAAATCCAAAATATTATGTACCAACTATGCAAGGACCTGATTCCATGTACTTATAAGGGGATACGTAGGCGCCTTTCCAAGCTCGGTCGCTTTAACCCAAAAATCCAAATTATGTATATTGAACTACGTCATGACCTGATTCCCATTTTGGGATACATAGGCGCTCTTTTGAGTTCGGTCTCACAAAAGTTTCCAATATGTTTATCCCGAACTACATTTCGACCTGATTCCCGAAACGGTATACGTAAGCGCTCTCCCGAGCTTAGTCATTCCAAACAAAATTCCCAATAAATCCTAGGAAACCTCAGAAGTGATTCGACGATAGTAAGATAAAGGTAATCCCATAAGGACATTGGAGCAGAATTTTTGAGAAAGATCTAAAAAATTCTTCCAGCCTGGCGAAATCAAGAAATGACATGTACACACACACTTACACTGGGGCAAAATTTTTTAGAGGGTCTAAAAAATTCCTTCGACATAGCGAGACTCAAGTTAGTACAAAGACGTACACAAACTGAGGTAAAATTTTCGAAAGGGATTCGAAAATTTCACGAGTCAAGATCAAAGGAAGAAAAAGGCGGAAGACCTTGTTTGAGTAACCAATGTCATGATATTAAAAGAGGCGTATGTAAAATATTATTTTTCAAAACACATATAATGTACCAAAGTATACATATTTTCCAACATCACCGCAGAATTGTTTTCATCACTGCTAGAAAACAAAAGATTTTAAGGAAAATGAGCATCCTTTCCTGCCAAAATGTAAACAGGAGGAAGTCCATGCGCCGGGAGAGTGGTCGACCATATAGGAAACTGACAAATTTTTCTGTGGATGCAGAAACAAAAAGGCATGGACGTTTTACACTAACTCGTTTGCCAGAATGTTTTAAAAAGGGAAGTGACGACGAGCCAAGTGAAGGAGAAGCGTAAAAAAAAAATAGTAGCGCAAACGAGTGTACGAAAGGGTAATGAAGCCCTCCACAAGTAAAGTTTCTCTACGCTGATAAGTTTGTTCATTTTGCAGAACACGAAAATTTTACAAAAAAAAGGAAATTTTAAGATTACTGAAGGATATAATCACGATACCAAAAGCTGGGTCTCCACTAAATACAGTTTAATATCGAGGTATTGAGACCCCGGGCTGGACGTCGCATGGCTTGTCTTGATACATTGGCTGAGTGGACGTCCAAAAATCCAAAAATTTAAAATGACGCGTTGATAGCGGGATTGAATGCCGTTACTCACAATCGAGTCTAGTCCTGTTGGAAGATGTGAACCCTATCGACGGGCGGGTATTCTTCCCCGGAGTAAAAAAAAAGGAAGGTGTAAGTCTTTTCACCGAGGTAAGCTTCATTCCTCAAAATGACGATATGGATTAAACGACTACGTGCCAAAGGGGCTGAGTCGTCATCCATATATATAGCCAAAAAAAGGTAGCACAATTCCGAGCTTGATGTCCGCAATCGTTGAAATACGAATGTGATTCCTACATCAAGAATTGCGGTCGCTATTGCAGTTTCTTTCAAGTTAACGTAATCATGGTTTAGGGTTAGTGGTAGTCATGAGAAAAGGCTCCGCACTTGTCACGACCCATTTCGGGGTTGCGCGGGCACCTACCTTTCCCACCTCGGTAGGCGAATCCTCTCATTGATTATACATCAATTAAGAAAAGGCAATTCATTTAAATCAATAGATACTTAGAAATTCAGCGAAAACTTCATAATATATGCAATAAACTCAAGGTTTAATATAATTACAATGATGTAACAAATACAGACTCGATCCAACTTCCCAAGACCTGGTTTAGACTAGTACAAGAGCGACTAATGATTTCAGATTACCACTACATTCTAAGATTCAATCTCCTTCCCGAAATAAAATGGGAGGAGGCCTCCCAGATAGGCACCGCGTATTTCAACATATGCTTCGATCAATCACCTGAAACAATCTACATCCCAAAAGGGTGTAGCAAGTGCAATATCAGTACAAACCACGCGTACTGAGTAAGTATCATAGGCTGATAATGGTTAGTAACACATATCAGTAAAAGAATTCACAGATAAACATGATAACAACCCAATCAAGTCATACGGCTATCTACCACACACTGTATATCAATATCCTTAAGCAACAGTCACTCTAATATTCACCAGTCAAGCCCACAGCTATATCGAAACTCACATATCATTAAATCGATCGTTTCAGTCTAGTAGTCAACTCATCATTAAGACACCCGTTATCCTACATCACATAGAGACCAAACATATAACTAATCTTACGGACGATCTATAGGATCCTTCAACAAGTTCAATCAATAAATCTAGATCCAAGTACACGTCATTACCTAAGTAAAGCATCTAATCCCAAATGTGCCAAGTCTGAATAAATCAATCTAAATCCAATCCTCACAAGTAAGCACCAAATCATCTCAAACAAAATATAATGCAATGCAATGCATGATGTATGGATGCGATGCCATGCCATGCAAATGAGGTGTACACATGTACTCTGGACGAAAATATCGATGTCTTGGTAGCACAACCCAGTGTGACTCGCGATGTTTGAGTGCCACCCGTCCCGGATTTTAGACCAACAGACAAACGAGACTCTGGCTAATTGCACTAACAACGATTCTAGGATAACATTGAAATCGGCCATGCAACAACGATGCCGGAATAGCTCATCCGACATTGGCCACCTCACAGTCACTATGTAAAGAGTTTATCAAAATATCAGTTTCGCTCAATCAACGATTCCGGATCACCCCCGGATATCGACCATGCATCATGAATACCAGAGAATGTATGCAAGATGATTAAGAGATGGTTAATGAAACTATAATAAGGTAGGAATGTTACCTTAGGGAAGAAACCACTTCAAAACCCTCAAATTCGCCTCCACAAAGCTCTCAAGTCGGAATAGAAATAATGACTAGGGTTTTGGGATTTTTTACAAAACAACTCGTCGATCGCTCCAGCAGTCGGGACACCGCCCCAGCGGTACCGCTCCAGCATCAAGCAGATCACGCCAGCGGTCTAGTCACAATTGCTCTTCACCGCTCCAGCGGCACCATCACCGCCCCAGCAGTGCAGCTCTAGCGGTAGTGGTGCCGCTGCAGCGGGCACCAGCAGATCAGACACCAGAATTGTTTTCCAAGTTTCACCATTTGATCCAATTTTTTGACTAATTCGCGATGCCATCTGCTCACATACCATACACGTAGACATGCTTAAAAGCACATTATGAACAAGCCCGTGGCCTCGGAATTGCCAACAGAGCTCTCGTTGACCGAGTCAACTTTGGGTCAACTCTTTTTCACTTTAAGCCTATATTTCACAAAAGTTGCCCGAATCCCGATCTAAACACCTCGGGAAGCATGCCAACAGTTCCCTCGGGTAAAAAATGAGTTAATCACTGCTTAGGAATAGGCAAAAATATTGAAAAGGCCATAATGACCAAACGGGTCGTTACATCAGATAACAATTAAATAATTGCTGGTTCTCGAGCGAAGAACGAGAGTAGGACAAGCTTACGGTAACCAAGGAAATCATATCATAACCAACACGAAACTCTTACGACGAGAAACCAACCCAAGTCTGAACTTGCTCGCACTTATCAAAAAGATGCAATTACCATACCTCTAAAACAAACACGGATCTCATACACATAAATCAAATGGCACGAAGCATCCGACATAACTAATCATGAAACGTTCCGAACTGGTAAGATATTCTGAGCTAGCTAACCATTTTGTTTCACCCTTTTTCCAAGTCGTTCCTTGAATCACAATTCTTAGAAATGCACAATACAAACCGAAACCATAACTTACTCTTCCCAAAAGAGGATCCTAATTCTTCCAGAAAACTCTAAGCTATTTCATTGAAACTTATCTTTCTCGTAACCAACTTGGTCAGTCTTAAGCCTTCTTAACTCTTCAAATCACTTATCTAGGAACTTACCATCGATTACCGTATAGAGCAAGATTTTCCATCATCCAATGATCAGGACAGAGCCTTATCACAATCCTAGAATCTCTTCAACGCACAACCATTATCACTGCAACCCATTGTGCTAACCGAAAGGCTGACTCTGGTGAGATACCAGAAGGACTGCTAATAACAAATCTCAAAGTCAAGCGTTCCTTATCACGTCCATTAAACTGATTTACTTGGAACCCATAAGTTCCCTTGGAGTTACAAACTCGATCTAACCATTTCCATTCAAACCATAATGACCGACAATGAACGCACCATTTCCGAATATATCAGCAAACACACAAATTGATTCCAAGATCCGAAACCCATCACATTCTTATCGTGCATAGCAGACCAGAAGTTACCTCTCTCGGCTCTAAAGCTGACACTTATCCAAATTGTTCTCAAGATACCGGATAACTAAACCTTGCGAATGCAACCTCAAATTCCTTAACATTACTTTATAGGCATACCTGGTACAACCCGAATTTTCTGACACTAAGGACATATGTACTCATAAATCAATCTTTTAACTATCAAACTTTCCATTGTAATACCTCAATAACCCATAGTACTTCCGAAAGCATTAAAATTTTATAATCCCTTGCGCTAACAAACATAATCACTTTGAATCCATAATATTCGAAGTCATTCTGTCAATGTTGTTTATAACATGAAACACTTAGCACACCATGATCCCATCTCGGAAACACTGATAGCCATAACATACTAAGAATTTCTACAAATCCTTTCTCTAATACACACATTAACGCGTTCACTGCAAAGTACTGTGAAACTATCCAAAGGGTACCACACAAGCCACTTCCGATAAATCCAACATGTCGGTTATCTGAAATCTCACTTCTCACTCAACTACTGGTCACAACTTCTTATCACTTACCCATTCCGTAAACATACTTTCTCAAATCACACAAAAATCACAAGCTCGTCCATTCCATACTAGACAACAATACCACCATTCAAATAGATTCAAGTACTCCCAAGGGGTACCTAATTCTTGCCACCCTTGATTAACACTAACCAATTCTCGAAGCAGTTAAATCAATTACTGTAAATCATAAGTCTTGCACACTACCGAACCAACCTTGAGGATAGAATCGACCCCACACACTTTACACATTAGGGTTACCTTTCAACACATCGGAGTCTAAATCGACTAAACTCGAAATCCAACGAAGCACATACTTGGTCTACAATGACCCACTTTCCTCTACCAAGGTTCCCTTATTCCACCCCTTATTTTGAATTTCAAAATGATCCATATAACTCGAATAGGTTTAAGCCTCATCTCTGACTCACTAAATTAGAATGTCTCCCTAATTGAACCTAAGCACACCTAACCATTCAAGCGACTATACAATCAACTCCAATCAGATAACAACACCGATAAATAGCAAAACTCACTGAAGCCACACAATAAGTACAAAGGCTCTCGGCCTCAATCTGATACTGGACATAACTCCTAACAGTTGCTTGGTTACTAGAATCTCACTCTCATAATTGTCACAAACACATTCTCATAAGCGAGCCACATACCAAATAGTTCCTCCTTAGGGCTTAAGAATTTCCTATCCAAATCCTGTTTATCCCGACTCAATTCCATGTACACAACAAGTAGCAATACCAATCCCCTTAAGAATTCAGATTCTCCATGCCCCCTCACAATATTTTCATGTTAGTACTTACTCACAACTCCTCTTATCTACTATACCCAATCACTATTCTCGTCGAATCTGGTAATCCCTAGCGAACTCACACTCGTCCTCACATTCGGAGTCAGAACCCTTTTTTCCCAAAACCAATCCTATCCTCAAGCAGATCGCTCTTACTAAGCCCATATGCATTGACCATTTCTGAGCAACCGACTACTAGGATCACAGATATCCTTCGACACTTATTACCAACTCTATATCTCTCAAAGAACCAACAATGAAACATCTTAACCAAATTCCCACAACGGAAACTCACACAATAACTAAAACTAAACTTGATCAAGCATCCGAATCAAGACGACACTTTTCATATCGTATCGCAACCTGACATACGAAATCGATCGCACAGAATTAAGAGTAGGTTTCTGCCATTCGAGGGAGAATACAACAAGAATACACATATACCAATTGGAATCGCCTAGATAGCAATTGGACCCTACCGAGATACCAATTCGACCAAAGTAGCACAAATAGAAAGAATAAAGGCAGTTTTCCTAACATGCCACATACCCTATTGCAGATGGGTACAAACGTCTCCGTACCATTCCACGAGACTCTACCACATATTTTTTTTGTACCAAGTAGATCGGTAACCTAAGCTCTGATACCAACTTGTTATGACCCATTTTGGGGTTGCGCGGGCAACTACCTTTCCCACCTCGATAAGCAAACCCTCTCATTGATTATACATCAAATAAGAAAAGGCAATTCATTTAAATCAATAGATACTTAGAAATTTAGCGGAAACTTCATAATATATGCAATAAACTCAAGATTTAATATAATTACAAAGATGTAATAAATACACACTCGATCCAACTTCCCAAGACCTGGTCTAGACTAGTACAAGAGCGACTAATGATTTCAGATTACCACTACATTCTAAGACTCAATCTCCATCCTGAAATGAAATGGGAGGAGGCCTCCCAGATAGGCACCGTGTATTTCTACATATGCTTCGATCAATCACCTGAAATAATCTACACCCCAAAAAGGGTGTAACAAGTGCAATATCAGTACAAACCACGCGTACTGAGTAAGTATCATAGGCCGACAATGGTTAGGAGGACATATCAGTAAAAGAATGGTTAGGAACACATATCAGTAAAAGAATTCACAGATAAACATGATGACAACCCAATCAAGTCATACGGCTAGCCGCCACACACTGTATATCAATATCCTTAAGCAACAGTTTCACTCTAATAATTCACTAGTCAAGCCCACAATGACATTAGAACTCACTTATCATTAAATCGATCGTTTCAGTCTGGCAGTCAACTCATCATTAAGACACCTGTTATCCTGCATCACATAGAGACCAAACATATAACTAATCTTACGGACGGTCTATAGGATACTTCAACAAGTTCAATCGATAAATCCAGATCCAAGTACACGTCATTGCCTAAGTAAAGCATCTAATCCCAAATGTGCCAAGTCTAAATAAATCAATCTGAATCCAATCCTCGCAAGTAAATACCAAATCATCTCAAACATGCTATAATGCAATGCAATGAAAGATGTATCAATGCTATGCAATGCAAGATGTATGGATGCAATACCATGCCATACAAATGAGGTGTACACAAGTACTCCGGATGGAAATATCGACGTCTTGGTAGCACAACCCAGTGTGACTCGCGAAGTCTGAGTGCTACCTGTCCCGGATCTTTGCCCAACAGACAGATGGGACCCTAGCTAATTACTCACAGGGGGAGTCTCACCGACACCACTCTGAGGGACTCGCGGAGTCCATGCACTAACAACGATTCTGGGATAACATCTTAATTGGCCATGTAACAACAATGCTGGAATAGCTCATCCGACATCGGCCACCTCACAGTCACTCAAGTAACGAGTTTATCAAAATATCAGTTTCGCACAATCAATAATACCAGATCACCACCGGATATCGGCCATGCATCATGAATATGAGAGAATGTATACAATGCATATGTCAACGATTCCGGAATTGAACCTCAGACATCGGCCTTCCCACAATCACTCAAGTAAAAGAGTTTGTCAAACACCAATTTCATATAATCAACGATTCGGGAATAGATCTTCGGACATCGGCCTTTTCACAATCACTAAAGTAAAAGGGTTTATCAAATTACCAGTTTCACTCAATCAACGATACCGTATCATCACCGGGTATCGGCCATGCATCATGAATATGAGAGAATGTATGCAATGCATATGTCAACATCAACAACCAAGTTCAGTATCACAAGTACCAATAATGGGGTACACCAACAATGTACCATATCACAATACCAACAATGATATGCCAACAATATATCAATATCACAAGTACCGGTAACGGGTATGCCAAAAACTTATCATATCACAATACCAACAATGGGTATGATAAATCTATCCCAATCAGGACGAAAAAACATAATTTGATATCTACCAACTACATATGACATCAAGCCAACACAACAGAAAAGGCAAACATAACACAATAGGGTGGCTAGTCCCACACACAAAACATCAACCAATAGATATACATATTTGCCACTTCCTTAAATTAGGAACATGAATCTCACCCTACACTCAAAATCCCTCATCACAACTCATTTTGGACTCAATCACAATCATTGGTACATTTTATCATCCCATTTATCCACTAGATTCACTATTAATGGCATAACATAATAATCATATATTACGGGAATTTCTCATCATTAGACACAACAATAGGTTTCACCCGCTACTTCCAAGTCACATATAACCATCGATATTAAAGAAAAACCACATCAAACAACCTAAGGAATCTACAGGCCACAAGCTCGAACACACATATCACACAACAATACAATCCTAAGAATTCAATCCCAAATCTCCAATTCCTATACATGCATTCTCCGTTCCTTCTAACACATGAATATATGAAGCTAACCGGATTCTACCGAAAGGGAAGCCGTAACCTACCTGGCAGCCGAGCAGGTGCCACGAACCCACATCTTGTTTTGTCTTTCGAAGAGTCTCGAAACAATCAAACTCTATCACATGTGAATTCTATGTAAGAAACCATGAATAATGATACCCATAATGAGCATATTCTATTCTGGTCAAAACCCACTCCTTAATTTAGGAAAAACGGGACTCCAGGGTAAAACGAGAATTAATTCTCAAAATCATCATTAATATGAAAACCCCCAAATTGGGTCTAAGAACCCTAGCTTTGATTCATGAATTTCAACTCTAGCATGGAAGATTATTGGTTAACAAGCCTAGATATATCATTATCTAGCATAAATAGCAACATTAACATCGTTTATTCATTATCTAGGGAGCCAATTTGATTTTTAAACTCAACTCAAGAAACCCATTTAAAGACCCATTAGATTCTAGGGATTCTAGATTATGTTGGATGATTAAGAGAGGTTAATGAAACTATAATAAGGTAGCAATGTTACCTTAGGGAAGAAACCACTTGAAAACCCTCAAATTCGCCTCCACAATGCTCTCAAGTCCGAATAGAAATAATGACTAGGGTTTTGGGGTTTTATACTTATAAAACTGCGCGTTGACCGCCCCACCGGTAGCGCTCCAGCTGTACCGCTCCCGCGTCAAGCAGATCGCCCCAGCGATCTAGTCACAATTGCTCTTCACCGCTCCAGCGACACCATCACAGCCCCAGTGGTGCCGCTGTAGCGGTACTGGTGCCGTTGCAGCAGACACCATATTTTTTTTCCAAGTTTCACCATTTGATCTGATTTTTCGATTAGTTCACGAGGTTATCTGCTCACATACCATACACGTAGACACACTTAAAAGCACGCTACGAATGCGCCCATGGCCTCAAAATTTCCAATGGAGCTCTCGTTGACCGAGTCAACTTTGGGTCAACTCGTTTTCACTTTAACCCGATATTTCACAAAAGTTGCCGGAATCCCGGTCTAGACACCTCGGGAAGCATGCCAACGGTTCCCTCAGGTAAAAAATGAGCTAATCACTGCTCGGGAAAGGCCAAAAATACCGAAAAGGCCATAACGACCAAACAGGTCGTTACAACACTTGAATATGCAGTAGTTAACTTGAAAATTCGGACTTAATGTTTTAATTCTGGACACAGGGGTTAGCGGTTATCATGAGAGGAATATGATACTACACTCTGATGTGCAGTCTACATTTGAGTATTTTTTACTATAGGTGATGTTAGACCAACTGGTATACCGCGGTCACCATATGCGAATAATGGGACATGCGACACCAGATTTGGACATTCATCGAGATATGCAAACATGATGTGACGCTAAATTTTCGAGGGTAGTGGACGTTGTAAAAAACAAAAACGGCGCTGCACAAGAAAACATGGGTTTCATGATTGACATATCGAATTGCAAAAATGACAACCGGATTAGGGTGTGTAGGTTCGCAGAAATGCGGTATAGCTCGACCCAGATTCCAACAGAATTTATCATTGAACGATGAAAACATCTGAAAACGATGAAAAAACGCCGGTCAAAGTATCGTGATTATTACCCGGAGCAGATTATTTTTGAAAAATACACGAAAAGCACACACTTACAGGAGAAAAGAAGGAAGACGGACAAGCATTTGCAAAAAGACGGATGTAATAGTGGAGGATGACTGCAATGTCAGCAAAATGGAAAAATGCCATTCAGTTATGACCACATTAAAATCAAAATTTTCGAAAAACTAACACGCAGGACTCAACATTTGGAAACGAGCTAGAGGCTACCGAAGATGGAAGCAAAAGCCGGATGCAAAACATGCGGAGCATACGTGGAACATTTTCTTGGGCAATCGGTCAACGAGAGTCAAGCTTTCTACACTGGGGATTGGAGAACATTTCAAGCATCAACACTAATATGTCCTTTCCAAAAATTGCCTCCGGTTCGGATTTTCAATCAAAAATAGCCAGGGATATGTAGGCTACTCAAGTTTCGAGGCTCGGCCATATTCCTATAATTATCTCGGGATATCGCGTGATAGTTTAAAGAAAACTCTTCATTTAATAGTCCTCATAGAGTCAGAACTCCTAAATTCTCATTTAGCCTGAGATATGTAGGAAGCCCAGAAGCCAGGGTCTGGCCATACTTTCAAAATATCGCGCAAAAGGGGCTGTAATTTCTATTATTCAGTAAAAATTAGGTTTGTCAAATTCGTAGCTCAAGGATGGCCTTGCCATCCTTGAACTTCGAAGGGGCAATTGTTGACACCTAATTTTCACTTCATAAAATGCGTATTCTAATTTTCAAAATTCCCAAGTCCAAGACAAAGTAAGGAGGCCTTTTAAAAATTTTAAAATTAAAACAATCCCCAGAAATTTGCAAAAATTGACAACTACAAGAAATTATAAGTTGTTTACTTTCATAAATATAATTCAAAAAATAAAATACATATCCCGTTCTGTCTAACTCGAGAAAATTGTTAATTAAGATGACGTATGAATTACGGCTCATTTTGACCGCGTTTTTCACATTTTTAAATAAGGCTCGGAACTATATCAATATAAGGCTCGTTTTGAAACTAATTTTCTAAATTTGCGAATTTCAAAATTTTAATTAGCCTAAATAACTATTTTACTTAGTAATACGCGTATTTATAATATATAGTTGCTAATTGATTTAAATTAGGGAGGGGGTTTTTATTATTATTTTAAAACTAAGGGGGGGGGGGGGTTAATGTTTTAAAAAAAAAACACATTTTCAGTTCATTCCACCCGACTCCCTTGTCTCCTTCATGGGGAGATTTTGCGATCTTATAGGGTTTCCTTAACCGTATCTTATTCATGGCGATTCGGGGTCTTTCTTGGCCAATTTCTTGAGGGGTTTTACTCTTAATCATGATTACTCATGATTTCCAGGTTTATTTTCATTCGAATTTCATATTTATGCCTAAATTTAATCATACTAGGTTTGTTACTCAGATTCTTTATGTGTTTATGGTTGCCATGGGCAGGGCCTTGAGCCCTTAGCCATCTTGTGCACCATGTGTATTAAAATAAAGAATCTAGGGGAAACTTCTTAGATATTTCAAGGCTAAGGTATAAATTTGGGGATTTTATCCTCATTGTACTATTTGGTACAATTGTATCATTATAGTGGTACAAAATTTGTTGTATTCGTACTACCTTGGTATTTCTGATTTTTATTATATTTTTCGTGGATTTTAGGGTACAATGAGTTGTCACTTTTGTTGTGTTATCTATTGAAAATTCAAATTTCAGTAGGAGAGATAAAAAATCTAGGGGTTTTGGGGTGAAATTCTATTTTGATATAATTTTCCCTACTATTTTGTACCCCTAACTGAAGGGATTTGCCTATAAATAGAAAGTTTTGTTCATTATAGAATTTTCTTTTTGATACCCTAGAAAAATAATAAGTATACTAGCCTATATATCAATATACTCCTACACTACACCCCGGATACACTATAATATACAATATACAATGCTAATATAATTTACTCTATAGCCTACACTACTAAAAAGACAAAGGATTTTCCTGGAAAATTGAAAAAAGGTTTAAGGTCTTGGTAGGTGTTGAAGCTTTGGATCCCAATCTCCCCTTTGGTCTTTTGGTTGCCCCATAAAAAGGTACTAACTTATTCTAGCCTTCTTGTATTCATTATTTCAATATGTTTAATGCATTGTCTGCCTTTATGTGATTATGAAATTTTTAAGGTTTCATTTAAAGAAATTAATGTTTGTGTCTATTCATATGTGATTGTTTCTTTCATCTATTGGTGCAAGTCTTGTTTGGTTACTGTTTCTTTGAGGTTCTAAGGCTATTGTGTTATAATGATGAAGGATAAGAGGGTCCTTAAGTGTTAATTAGTGGGTTTAATATAGAAAATGAAGTAGGTATTAGTTTGGTTTCTCTTGTGTTGTGTTGTTTTGGTTTACTGTTTCATTTATGGTTTTGAGGGCCGGAGTGTCATCTTGTCATTTTGGAACTACTTGGACATTTGTTTTGTGATTCTTGTACACCCATAGTCTTGTTTTGTTTGCATTAAGTCCAATTTAAGTTTATTGATTAGTACTAGACCACTTGACTTGATTCATAGGTAGTTTCTTTGATTATCATCTAGAAACTATGTGAAATCTTGAAAACCAGCTTGTGTTCTTATGTTTATTGATAATAATTGGGACCTAGACTAAAAGACATCTTGAAAAGACCCTAGAAAAATAGTAACTGATCTTTTGAATGAAAACTAGCCCTGAAAATGACTTTAAGTCTCATCTACGTTTTAAAATTGCTTGTTTGAGCATATTCCTGAGATTTTTGATATATGCCATATGTCTGAACTCTGTATGATCCTCTAAGATCAGTTTTGACTTAAAAAGCATCTTGGAATTTTGAAATGTACTACCTGTCCTGTATGGATACATGCACTTGAGTTAAAATGAGTTTAAGTATTTATCTTCCCTTGAAGTGGTCTGTTTGAGTATAATTTTTTAAGATTGTGAGGTCTATCACTTGTGCTAGACTTATATGACCCCCTCCATGATCAATTCAAATTTAAAAATGACCTTGAAAATATGAAATATGATGTTTGTTCTTGTATTATTTACATATATTGAAGTAGAAGATATTTAGGTCTTTGGTTTTGCTTGTTTTATCTATGTTGAACTTGTTCTCACTCCTTTAGGATTGATTCTCTTCAAAAGATTTGCAAAAAATAGCTTTCAAATCCCTAAACCAATTAGTCTGTCTATAAAATCTTATGAACCTTTAAAAAGTTTTAAAACACTGATTCTTCTATTCTTCACTAAATGAATGTTAAGATAACAAAAAGAGGATTTGTATGTTTATGTGACTGTTTGGGTTCACTTGTATACACTTTGTAATTTTTAGATCTTTCTAAGGACTTGAAAAGGTAAAAATCATTCACTTAATTTGCTTTATGTATCCTGAAATTGTTAAGTGTGGATTTGAAGCCTCTAAAACTGGGAATTTGTTCAAAACAGGAACTTGATGAATCTGTAACTTCTCTGATTGATCTATTTAGAATGGTTTAAGTCTTGTTTGGTCTTATGTGGGTGCCAATCACTTGTTCAGATTACAGTGTAACATCCCCTGCTGAGGTTGCCTTGATGAATTAGACTTTAAATACCCTTGCCTGCTAGATCATATAGAAGTTAAAGATGCATAGAACTAAAACTGAGCCTAAAAGGGTGTCTGAGACTAAGTATAGTGATAATTCAGTTCCTCATTTCCTTTTTTTTCTGTGTGATTGTTCTTGGAACTTGCATACACTGTCCCCTACTCGTGGTTTGTTCTTACTATTCCTGAATACACCGTCATTTGACCTAGGAGAAGTAGGATGTACCTTCCTTGTTTGCCATATGGGCACTGAGCCATTTTTGGCCTCATAATTAGTAGTGTGCTTGCTACAGACTGTACCTTGGTTCTGTTTGAAATTATTGAATCATGCTAAGTTCTTGGAAGGTTGTTTATGACCAAACTTTCCTTGAATGGTTTACTTAAAGTGTTTAGAGCTTGTGATACTTATTATAACTTGAGTTTTATTGAATCATTCTGGCAATGCTTCCTATTGTGACTACCTATATGAGATAATCTTTGTATTTAACTAAAACACTTTATGACCTGTGATTGAATCTAAACTAGGATTTTGGAATTTGGGAATCATTTGTAAACCTATGCCCTGAATTTACTTATTACTTAGATTGTTCTAAGTTAAAGTTAACATAAGATGACTTTAAATATTAAAACCTATTTCTGTGACCCTTTGATCAGTAGTAAGTAAGGGTTTCTAGCATTTGTTCAGCTTCCTGTTCACTTAAATGAGTACTTGATTGGGTAGCTCAACATTTTATCCCCTCTTAATTGATGATTTTCCACTAAAAGTTTTGGGACTAGGACTCCAAGTGTGATGATCATGGCCTGTACTTTGTTTCTTTCCCTTCTTTCTTCCCCATCTCTTAATCTTGTGCCACCTTGCTCCATTACCCCCCTCCACTGTCAATATTACTTGCTTTACTATCTAAAAGATGTGTTATTCTCTCTTGTTTATACGATAACTATTTCAGAAGTTGTAATGCTTGACATGACTGGCCTTGTTTGAAAACTACTTGATCTTTTTCCTCTTGCATTAGTCAAGTCCTCCTGTGGCATTCATTAAGCCATTAGACTATCATTACCTCACTTCATAAACTATCTTTGGATCATCTACTCTTTCAAGTTAGAACCTGCATGGTTTGAGATTTTATATAAGGTTTTATGCTGGTTTGATTGTGTGATCACTGCTATGAGATTTGAGTTTAAAATATAGAGGGTATGCCCCCTCGTTAGGGTGGTTTTGCTCCCATTTCACCTAAGTATACACTGCATATTCTACTATATGGGCTGTTTAGACACTTAGTAAAATTTGGAGTAAAAATGAGTGGTATATCAAGGGGTATATCGTGTATATGAGAGCTTAACACTTAGAAAAAAAATGGGAAAAGAAAAGGGAGTATAGGGCTCTAGTTGGGCCTAGGCTTCATCCATTACATATGCTTAGTCTATTTTGTTGAACTTGGGCTAGTGATAGTCACCGGGCTGCAGTTTTTCATTTCTGGTTATCTTTACCACTGGGCCTAGCCCAGTTTGAGATTTGATTTAAATGTTGTCTTTGTAATAGTAGTTAGGAATTTAATTTCCTGTACTTAAATTTTAATTGTGAGTATGTACTAATATATGTGTACCCCGTTTGTATCCTCCCCCCCCCCCCCCCGAAATCCGTCGGTAGGCTTCTACAAGGCCCGCTAACCTCATTAGGTCGAGTCAAACACAAATCATGGACGAGCAAAGCATTTGGAGCGGGATTTGGAATGGCCTTAGAATTTTGATGCGCATTTTTTCTGTTGGGCTTGGTAGGCCCAACTCCTTTAAAACTTTACAATTCATGTTTTATATTATCATTACATGCACTTTAAATTTCATATTGGAACCCATATGATTAAACCGCTCATTAGAGTTACCTAAACCAATTTTATAAACTAATTAACATAAGTATGGAATAAAATTGGATAACCTAATATAAATAATTTAGTATAAATAACTTGGTAGAATTATATATTATATACAAAAAATATTTTTTGTATAAAAAATATTTTCTATACTTAAAACACTTTTTTTTCAAAACCATTTTTGGAGGACTAACGTAGGGTCCTACTTAGGCTAAGAACCTTCGGGTATTAGCCTAAGTGTTCTAGTCCGACACCCAAACGCCCAATTTTTTTTCAAAAATCTACCACTTTTGATTTTTGAAACGTGTTATTTTTGCATAAATGACTAATATTTATTTGCGGACATATTATTAGAACCCGTAGGTAAACCGCAATTGAGCGAATCCTTAATACCGGGGTGCCTAACACCTTTCCCGGGGGATCACCAGAATTCTTACCTAGACTCTGTGTAGATTAGGTTTCTTTTAAAATAATCATAAAATAATTATTTTAAATGAACCCTTTTCGACTTGGTTTTTCCTAATTTCCTAAATATCTGGTGACGACTCTAAAAATAAGTCCATTTAGAGTACCACTCCGTGGAAGTATGTTTTTTTCTTTTTCCCGATACCATTGACAACCGTACTTCCCCGGGACACTTTTAATTTTCAATGAGTCAAGTGCAAATGCGAATCGGAAAAAATATGACACGCTACAGTAGCAATATGAACGGAGGTGTGTCTTGGGATTCCTTATCCCGTTGAACACTTCAGATTTTAGAATTTTGAACCCTTCTGGTATGTCCAAATTCGGGTGCATGCACAAGTCGTCATACCTTAGGCCTATGGCCTTTCTTGTGGACTTGTTGGATTTTTCCAGTAACTTCTCCATCTTCCTCTCCATGTCTTTCTCGCGTCTGTCTTGTTCAGCCCTCCAAGTCCTTTCCATTTTCTCGTAATGATCTAACTCCTTGTGTCCCGGGGAGGATTCGTTTGGGATGTTGGGAGTGAAGAAGGACACTTGGTGAGTGGGATGGTTAAATGGGATGGTGGTGGTTTCCCAGCCTGTGGGGATGGTGCGCGTGCTTGTCTTGCCGAGTTGAAGAATACCGGTTGAGAGATCTGGTACGAAGGGACTGAGTGGGTGGTTCCTGGAACTTAGGCGTTCTTAAGTGGTGGTGGGGTACAGTAAGAGGGGCCAACATAGTTTGGATTGGCGGTGTTAGTGAAGGTGGCATGGTTCCCAGTGGGTAGACAGGAAAGTGGTCGGGTACTGGAGAGCTCAACTAAAGGAAGGGATGAGGGGGCCTCCTTCCTTCGGTGGAGGTATTCTTCTCAACATCGGCCGTTTCCCATCTGGCTACCTTTTCTTGGAGAGTGGCGACGGTAGTTAACAATGTTGCAATCACATCCTCCTAGGATGCTGCCTCCTGTGAGTCTTGGGTGTCTCATTTCTTCCGAAATATCCTTTGGCCAATCCTAACTACAGACATCCCTGGACTAGGCCCAGCTAGGACTTACCACGTATCCCTCCATAGGGACGTCAGGTCGGCGCGGTTCTTTTAAATTTATGAAGGTGGGGGTAACATTTGTGTACAAGAGGGGGAAACCTAATACCTACCCAAAGTATAGTTCTGCAAGTCGTTGTCCTTACGAACTTGCTCTCTCATGTCGATCTCTCCTCAAAACCACGGTGGGATTAGAACTAAGATCTATCCGGTTATGGCCATATTTTCGAGCTCAATTTTAAAGGTATGGCACTCTTCAATATCATGTCCCCTGGCTCCAGTATGGTATAAGCAGAACGTGTTTCTGTTGGGCCCTAATGGTGCGGGCGTAGATATGCTCTACGGGTCTGAGCTTGTTCAGCGAGGCCAAAGTCCAGAAAAGGCGAGCGTATGATTCCTCCAAAATCATGAAATTGTACCGCCAAACTTGAGTCTCGGGGGTAACTCCCTCTCCTAGGATAATAGGGTCATGGACCAACAAGGTATGCAGCCCCTAAAAAGTCCTGATGATCTTGTCGTCAATCAAACTAACAATCCTTTTCCTCAACGCCAAACACTCATTCAAGGTATGACCTGCCTGATCAAGGTGGTACAGGTATCTTTTGTAGGCATATACCAAATTAGGAACCGGTAGCCTAGCCCTAGTGGTACAATGCATCCCAGCGGCCATCATTTTTCTGAACAATTCCTTGCAAGTGACGGGCAAATGAGCGACTCCGAATGGAGAGGATCGGACTCTGAAGGATAAGCTCCACAGTGCGGGTGTGGGAAGATTTTCCCTTCTAAAGTTCTCTGATGCCATAGTAGGGGCAGCAGGCATCAGCATGGGCGAAGGTGCATAGAAAGTCGTTCCCTTCTCAGTCGGGACATAATACCTGGATTCGTCATCCGCATTATTCCTTTGAAACTTGGGAAACATATCAAATGGGTTCTCCCCTCCTTCGGCCCCTATGTCAATAGGCTCTGTTTCTTCCACGTCCCGAGGCACTTCCTCTTCATCCTCTGGTTCTTCTTCTTCCTCCTTCGGTTCTTCTTCTTCCTCCTCCGACTCTTCTTCTCCAATGGGCTTGCGATCCTTTTCTTGGGGTTCTGTTTTTATTGTGGGTCCGATGTAAACACCCACGGATTCGACCTAGTTCCTTGCTCCCCATTTGTCCCCTATGGGGTTCTTTCTCTGGGTGCCACAGGCCTTCTCTCTAGTGGTATGTAGTTTAGCACCAATTCCCTTACCTCTTTAGGGACATTTCATAGTATTGCTCTTAGGGTATGCCTTCTGGCAGGTTCCCAACCATGCCCAGTAATCCGTCTACCTCCTCAATTTTCTTTCCTATTTCCTGGAGGTGTTTTTCCATCTGCAGCATCTTATCCCGCAGCATCTCGACCGTCTCCCCCAAAGTCCGCTCTTCCTGCCCTCCTTGATTCGCCATCGTGAGTCAACCTTTAGTGGAGATAAATGCGGATAAGTCGTAAGCCTCGTGGTTTTTTTTTCGGTATGTAATATAGATTATCGGACAAATCGTACTCAAGCTTTAACATATGATCACACACATAGCAAATAGGCATGTGAAACATGTAGCAAGCAAGCATGTAATTTGCGAACATTTATACTAATCGCGTTCCTACGGCCTTTTGAGTTAAGGCTTTCTTAATCGTTTGAAGCATGTAAGTGCCATTTGTGAAGGTGAACCATTGCCCTGAAAAAATCATCATTATTTAATAAATAATAATAATAATAATATCTTCCCCGATGGGATTACAAAAGTGATGACAAAGTCGACATGGGGCTTATAATAACAATAGCCTTAATCGGAGAAGTCCTCAAGCGGCTAATGTCGAGGCTTGGCTTGTCCTGGCCTTCTTGGCCCTGCGAAGGGTGCTTTGAATGCAAAGGCGTGCCTGATATAGCTCCATCTTGACAATCACTTGGGCTTCCTGGGGAGGTACGGGCCCTGGTGTAAGTGCACGAGCCTAGTGTCCCAGTAGCCACGCATAACACCCTGGGTCATATCCTACTTCGAACCTATCTGGAGCTAAAGTATTTGGGCCCCAACTCACGCGGCCATTCCATTCCCTGAGAATTATACCGGCGTTCCTGATTTTCTGTTCTGTGTGCTCAATGATGAACTGCTCGGGGTTCCCTACCTGAGGTATCACTTGCCTCATACCGAACTACCTCAAAACCCAGGATGGATAATAAGGACGGATGCCTCAAACCCCAGCTAGTGGCACAAAGGGGCAATTCTTGCCTCGAACTACCATACTCTCGAATATAAAGTCAGGAAACCTCCAATGGATCCGATCTTCAGTCAAGTCGGCGAAGAAATCAATCCAAGCATTTTTGGACATAAACTTGAGAGTCGGGCAGTAGTCTACGAGGCGGTCCACCCTGTTCCGTCGATTATAACCCTGAGCCTCCTTGGCCATGTTGATATGTTTGATAATCCACCATTGCAACAACAGATTACATCCCTGGAAGTATCTAAAATGGTTTCGATATTTTTATAGAACTCGGAAGATGTCGACCAAGATGATGGGGGCCCAGTCAAAATATCTTGTTTCTTTGTCCTTAGTTATGCCGTGGAAGATTACATGGGCCAGGTAAATCACCCGGGTGTCTATGGTCAATGATCCGTCCTGTGGAAACACCATGGTGCCTAACAAGGCTATGGCGAAGGCTAGAGGCCTAACAGTTTCCCATTCTTCTCGACTCTTGAATTCCCTTTGATATAGAGTATAGATCCCTAAAGGTAACGGTGGGTCCTTGTGCCCAGGATGCCTCAGTTAACGTAAGAAACTTTGTGATTTGGTCGAAGGTGCCTTTTTGGAAAAAACAGATTGTGATTTGGCTTCTGTCGCCTCCTTAGACAGGTTCCATTGTTGTCTATGGCATCCCTAATTTCTTCAAGGGTTGGAGTCATCTCAATATCACCGAAATGGAATAGCATTTCCTTATCATCCCAATACCATGCCAATACCTCTATCAGCTCCGGGCTACCCTTCATGGTCATGATAGAGGGTAAGTGTCCTAATGTGTAGCTAATTGTTCTCTGATGGGCGTCACCCACCCATTCATACCAAGCTCTTAGCAACTCTGGAGCCTCGGTGTCTATGTCAAAATTGATTCTCCACTCTATCTGCAAAACAAAACACGGTTAAGTTTCCCCCATCCCCATAGGAGCATTGGTTCATCGGATAGGAATAATTTGCTTCCACATAGCACATAAATGAGATACGGTGTTTTTCGGGTCATAGACCGTCCGAACACAGGGTAGTCTTTCTTAATGAGCTTTAGGTAGATCTGAGATACCCGAGGCTCGTGTATAAATGCTCTAGTTTAGTAGGGATTTGTCTTAGCTCTATCCTTGTTTTCACTATAGTGGGATTTTCACAAAAGACCGGGAACCCGAGTGGACAACTGAGGCTAAACAGTTAGGGCTATTAAACGACCGTGAACCAACCCTGCCTCACAATGGTTACAAAATAAATGTTTTGTTTTTATACTGAAGGAATGACCGCGTGCTCCACGAAGTCGCCTTTGGAACACAGCATAAAATAAATGCCAGGAGTGGCGGAGTTATGATATGCATGCAATGCCAGTTAATAATTGCGGGAAAGTAAACACATAAAAAGTTATGGCAAATATACTCATATTATATTGGAATCCTAATGGTTAGAACCTTTAAGTCCCCAGTGGAGTCGCCATCTGTAACTGTTCGCATATACGCGGGTGCATAAAAGCTACTACGAACTTGTTGGTGCTCTTTCGTACTTTGTTTGAAAAGAGTTACCACCTAATTTTTAGGAAATTAGGAAAAATGAGGGTGACGGGTTTATTCAAATACCGTGAAAAATCCTACGTAATCCAGAGTTCCAAGTAAGGGTTCTGATGATCCCCTGGGGAAGGTATTAGGCACCCCAGTATTAAGGATCCGTACTATATGATTAACCTTTGAATTTCAATGTATGAGTACTTGCATGAACTGTTTGTTTAGTGTTTATTCCCGCAAAAAAAAAAATCTTTGTCATTTGCATATCATTTTTTGTAAAAAAAAAAAAGTTTGAACATGTTCCCTTTATATATAGGGTACTTAGATTTGGATTTACAATATCCGGGTGAAATAGTCTCCCTTTATATATAAGGGTGGTATATTTTGTTTGTAAAGAGAGTACAAAAGCTGTCATCCTTTTATATATGTCGTTTATTAGAGAATATAAAATTGTCACGGTTTAAGTACATAATTTTGTCCATTCTTAACTCATACATTGTTTGGGTCGACCCGTTTAATATGTTTGGAGCGCATTATCCAAGAACCTGTATATACGAATGTTTTGGTTTGAAGCTTATTTAAAGAATGTACGTCCTTTATAAGTTTAAAAATTGGTCTCGGGTTCATAGCCAAAATTATAATTTTCCATTAAAGGGCCAGTCCATTTTCTGGGCTTAGCCCAAATAAACTCATGTGTGAAACTTTGTTTTAAAAGCTTAATGTCACCAACCCTTTTTACTTCTAAGTGGGCTTCAGTCCAAAAGTCTTTTTATTACTTATTAGGTTGTGGTCGGCCCATTATGGGTCCTCATTATTTTCAGGAAAAAAAGAGAGGAGGTCGGTGGGATTTTTCAGCCCAAAAACGTTTGCTTGATTTGTTATTTGGATCAGGTCCAAAACAATTTTATCCTTATTCTTGGTTTGTAGCTGAAAACTTAGTTCAATTTTATAAAATGTGTGTGCTTTGTTTAAAAACTAGTCTGTTTCACTTTAAAACAAAATGACATTTACAACTTTTTGATTTGAAAAAGCCTTTTATTCTTGTTAGCCTGTGTTAAAGTTTGGCTGATTATCCATTTGATTTTTGACCAAATTGTTATGCTAAGTCCGGGTTTTGAAAAAAATGGTTTTGGGGACTTAAAGTCAATCTAAATGGCATAAGTACCGTTTTCCTAAGACTACTAGTTCATACAATAAGGATTCCTCTATGATATGAGTTTTTACAAGTTTTGTACAAATACACACAAAGCTCAAATGAGGAAAAAGGAAACAAAATAAAGGAGAGAGAAAGACTAGGGGCGTACCAAGCCCCTAGTTGGCAATTTTCACCTATGGCTAGGCCTTTTATGTGCCAAGCTACTCAATTCTATCTTTGTGGACTCGATATCTTCGGAGAAAGAATTTTCCTTATTGGGCCTGAGGCCCAATAGGCAGGCTGATGTTGACCCGAGTGGTCATGTGGTGACGGGGAAAACGAAAAAGAAAGCCGGTTAGTTTATGATTTTCTGAACTTATCACATGTGTAACAATGCACATATATATCAAACTCTTGCAAGTTACATAATTATGGCATTTGATTGTGTTGTTGGTTTTACTGGTCGAGACCTTCACAACACAGAGGGAAAACTGCTGTCACCACCCGTATTCCCGACGTCGTACAAGATCCAAGGGGTTTCATGAACCCCAGGCATGGCTGGACATCGGGGAATGGCTAAGACCTATTCCCAAATCACCTTGACTCCCAGACCAGTAGTGCCAAAGAAAAAAAAATCGAAGTCCCATAATTTTGCACAAGTATCACCACATGTGGAAATAATTTAATTTACAAACAATACTGAAAAAAACTCAAGGCCATAGTCGGGGGACCAAATAGATATTACAATATGATTATATAAGATAACAAAATAACTCCAAAAGGGAAAAACTTAATCACAAGAAGGACCAAAAAATTACTGTCTCCTTCATCCCCTCCCCTTGGGACTAGGTGAAGTCTAGTCTACATTTTTCTTTTAGCTGAGTCTGAATTGGGCCAAGCCTAACTGCCTGCTAGAGGGAGATAAGATTAAGAGTTGAGGCCTAGGTGCCGTTTCTATCCCTTTTTTCCATTTGTATATGCCCTGTATATGACTGACATGTTTAGTCATGTATACTTCATAAAACCATGATATACCCATATGAGGTGTATATCAAGTGTATATCATATGTATACCCTTCCTATTTTTCACTAACCTGTACATGCCCTATGTATCTAGTCTCTAAGTCCCTATCCCTAAAGCCCATGGCCCAAGGAATCATTTGATTAAACCAGTGTTTCTTTAAAGGTCTGAAATTTAAAGGTCCTCTATTTTTCCATCTCCCCTGAACCCCTCCATATATATCTATAGTAAATCAGATAGTATACTCCTTGTATGTCCCTTCCATTACCCTTACCCTCCTAACTCTTTTCAAATTTCCTAACCAAGGTATATCAAACCTAAATTAATACACATTCAAGTCCAAACTAATCAGCTAAGCATCTTGTGAGCTATTCTCATAGGTTAGTATAGACTCTAATTTCTGGCATTTTACGGAATAGGTACTAAAGTTCACCCAGACAACTTCATTGCTCACATTGTTAGACACTGCCAGATAGAAAAGGCATATTCACAAATAATGAAGGGCCATAGGAAAGGGTTGTCCATATCAATCAAAAGGACCCAATGTAGAATGTAGAAACCATAATTCAAAACAGTCAAGTACAATACAAGCTAATCAGGATGTAAGCAACTTCAATATTCAAAGGCAGCACAGAGGCAGCTTTTAAATCTTAGTCAAACCTCACAGGAGGAGGAAATACACAGACAGGCATATAGAGTTTGTGTGCACTATAGTTCAGACCATGAGGAAAGGGACAGAGACCAGTTATGCTTATTCAAGGAGAAGCTTCAAATGGTTTTAATGGTCTTTTAATGACTCAGCTTATGGTTTAGAAGTTACTCCAATTAAGCTACCCTTTTTGTATCTAAAACAGTCAATTATATACACAGATTTATCACCCAGTTTTAGTAAGTCATTGTGGCAAAATAAATTTGGTTCCAACCTGTGCCCCCATTGATCTAATGGTAAAATCTGTAAGATCATAAGGCATCCATGTAATAAGCATGTGCCTCCATAGGCTTATAGAAGTGCCATGGTGCCTTTTATGTGGAGGAAAGGTTTTATGGACCAAGCTATGCCTGCCCCTCCCCTTTGATCCTCTCTCTAAGGCACTCTTTAAAAGGATCCTCTATGCCATGTGGCTTAGTCTACCCGTAACAGTGAGATAGATTACAAAAAGATATTATCTAAGCAATCAGTCAAGAGATCTTGGATAAGCCTTAGTTCCTAATAATGATCCCCCCCCCCCCCCCCCCAATAGCTAATCTGAACAAGTCTCTAAGAAGAGGTTTATAGCATAATTAGGTTCTCACAATCACAGACTCAATCAATATCACAAAAAAGCAAGTTTTGAGAAAAGAAGGCGCAGATGCACAGGGTAAAGAAAACAGGAGGTACATGATCATAAGTAAAAGTAGGAAACCAACATTAAGATCATTACTCAGTCCCTCAATGGTATGGACTTAGGTCATTATTAGTACATTCCCTAATCCTGCTTTCTTAACAGACACCTAACTTAAATAACATAGCACAGACAACCAATCACCTCAGCTTAAAATCCTTTTTAGAAGACATAGTGAAAATACATGACTTAAGCTTTTCAGAGGCTAGTGATACGCTCAAATTACACCTTTTAGTAGCGAAAAGCAGACAATGTCAAATTCAAACAAGGTTGGGGTCGAATCTCACAGAGAATATGGTGTGAAAAGTTTACTGAATAAGTATTATACTAATCTTGCTGTTCTGGTGTATTCCAGAAAAAGGGTTTTATAGGAGTTTTGGTTTGTGGACTAATTTAAAGTGACTAGATATTTAGAGTTGTAAATATATGCTTAAAAAGAACCAAGGTTGTCTCCCCGTCGGAGAAAGTGTATGATCATAGTTATCGCTCTTGATATACTTCTAATGGATCATTTGTATGGATGCACTTAGCCTCTAAGTGAATCTAGACTATTTCTCAATAAGAAAAGATTATTTCTTTCTATGCTTTTTTCAAAGATAAGAAAGTACGCATGAAGAACGGTTAATTATGCCAAGTAAATTTCTCTTATTTCTAAGTGAATTTATTAAACAAGGTTTAAAGCCTTGTGTTCTTGTTATTTGTTCTTACCAAACCCTAGTTATTTTCACAAATAAATCAAAGTTTATGACGTTAGCTAATTTTTGCAACCACTAACTATATGATGAAAACGAAGAACAAATAAACCCTAACAATCCATTATGCATATATCAATCATAATCCCAATCACAAAACACCCATCCTTGGGTTCACAACCTTAGTAAAAAAATTTAGCTACTCATAGAAGAAGAAGAACAACAATAATAAATAATTGAGATCATAATGCTTACGAATGATTGATTGGAATTGAAGAGAAAATAATTGCAATTGTTTGTAATCCCAAAAGACTTCAAAAACTATGAGTATTCAATACAAAGGAAATAAAATTGAAATCTGGTGCATTGTAGCCTACAAGAAACCTACATCAGGTATTTATAAGAGTCTAAGTCGTGAAAAACACGTTTGACAAAATTGCCCCCGACGGACCAATGTACGGACCGTAAATATAATACAGTCCGTAGAATCTGCAAATACTATCCGTAAATTCTTCTTCTATTGCCTAGATATACGCTCCCCTTTTACGGACCGTAAATATTTTACGATCCGTATAACTGGTCCGTACATCCTTCTTTCATTTGAGACCTTGCTGGAACTGATCTACAGTGGGATTTACGGACCGTAAATAATGTACGGTCTGTACTTTATGCCGTGAATTCCTCCTTCAGGTCTGAGGCCTTTCTGTCATTGATCTACGGTTGAATTGACAGATCGTAAATATTGTACGGTCTGTCTTTTGCTCCGTAAAATCCAAGCTTCGGGTATTTATCTTTCTTGAATCTTTATTTAAGACATTTCCATGACTTGCACCCAATACACGTTAAATACCTGCAACATAACACAAAAACATCAAAAAGACCAAGACTTGCTCAAAAACAAGTCAAACTTATATCCAAGAAGTGTTGAATGTGCCATAGTTTCATGGCACATCAGCTAGCAAGATGTTATTTAGCTCTAGGTGTATCCCTTTCCAAGATATAGCTAAGCTTTCCTAATCCACTTGAGGTCCTTGTGTGTCCCAGGACCATGAGAAAAAGTTCAAAAAAAAAAAAAAAAAAGGAAGGAGCCTCAGGGTCCTAAAAGGGTAGCAGGACAGGGTAGGGTCATCACCTCCCCATCTCCTTTTCCTGAATCTCCTTTCAGTAAAAAGGGATCCTAGGTTCCTTTGGTCACCACCTCTAGTTCATGCCCAGGCTTAGCTTTTACTCTCCCAAGACCTCTCCCCCTTTCATGACCTCTTCCTCATACCTTAGTGACAACACTAAGAGACTTGGGAAGTTTAGAGCAACTTATCACTATCAGAAGTATGCCATAGTTAAATTATTAAGCCCTACTTAACCCTTTAAAGTCTAGTACTCAAGTTACAAGCATGATCAAAGATTTACCTAAGTCAATCAATCCCGTCAACACATCAAGAAGGCAAACAATCAGCTGATGATTCATGTTTGGTATCCCACAGAGTTTACTTAGATTCTAGCTAGTCTTACTCATGGAACATATAAAAGAAATCAGCAACTCAATCAGTCACACAAAGCATGCATTAATCAATTAGTTAACTGGATAAGGATCAAACTCAAATGTGCATGATATGATAGGACAGCCCAAATTTAGATCAATGATCAAATAATGGAAGAGAGTAGACCATATAAAAATGCTAACTCACAGCATCATGCCCTGCGCATTATATTCCCCAATCAACTCAGAGTAGAGTATTTTGATAAATATATAAAAAGAGTAGTAAAATCAACCTAGGACCTCATATGCATACTAGACAGACCTTAAATAACCAAGGTAAGGCTTAGGAGGTGTAATGATACTAGACCCTTTATACCTCATTCCTCATCCTAGACCAATGCAAAGTGAAGATGAACCCAGAAAGGACCCAACAAACTCAAAACCTCAGATGTACTGTAACAACGACACCCTCCCTTCAAGCTTTGACACAGATGAAATAGGATAACAAACTTAATGGAACAGAATTTGAACAAAGGTAATCCAATCGTAGCTAGACTCACTCATAATTGATCCTCCGTATCCAACCACATCTAAATGACATAATGCAACTCAAACTTAACCCAGACCATCAGACCAGACAAGTTTTAAAACATTTCAGTGATCATACATAGATATTCAAGTTGAAATTAAACAAGCAAACAAAACTTTATACCTCCCCCATGTTATTCCATTTTTTTGGGATGCATCCTCCAAATCTATTGTTGATAACCACATCAGGTTGCAAATTTTAAATCCAAAATCCACATTATCCTAGACTTAAACTCCAATCATTCATATTCACAGTACCTTGTCAACCATACTTAAACAAAGACAAACAGGTGAAGGAGAGATTACTTTCATTGATGGACTTAAACAAACAAGATCAGATTCTTACTAGCCTAAACTCACTAAATAACCATTAATTAATCATGACTGCATATGACCATAAACTAATGTGGTATTAACAAAAACCCAACTTGAACTAACACATATCATCAAACAAACAACCCATTACTGATAACTTACTCAAACAAATATAATCCTAAGCTAAACTAATCAGACTCATTCTTAATTAAAACAAAGGAAAATGCAGAAAAATTATAACAAGATTAAATATTACCTTCTGTCTGTGCAGCCGTCTGCAAGAATGGACCTGGAAACCCCTTTATGTGCTTCTAGTGTTCGCAACTCTAACCACAGAACCAACCAAAGACACAAAGCAAATAATTTTTATATACTGTGAGACTTTTTTGAGTTTAAAGCCTTAAAATTATACTGAAATAAACTTGTATCTTGAATTTTTAGATTCAAATCTCCTTCTCCTCCCTTTCTTTTCTAAATGTGGGGTTCTATTTATAGACCCCCAAAAAATGCTAAAAGAGTCCTTCACCGATGTGGGAGTTGTGAGTTTTTCTCACAAGTTTCACTTGACATGAACTTTGAACGGACAGATTGAGGGTGAGGTGGTAATCAATGGCTTATTTTGAGCCTAATGCCTACAGACTACTTGCAAGTTAAAGAAATCAAAAGAAAAGGCAAAGATTGTACCTTTTAAGGATGTGTTTGGAGATATTGGTCGGAGAAAACACGAAAAAGGACGAAGCAATAAATGTTTCATCCTCTTCATAACATTACCGCGTCTTACACGCCTACGCCACCTTATAATCGGTGATGGGATAGCAGGAGATAGGGAGAAGGGTGAGGCGATGCTAGGGTTAGGTGAAAACCCTAGCCATTTGAGTGGGGTAATGACCCCTTAGGCGTCTGATTAATTTGAGAGGGAGTATTATATGTTTCGGTTGGGCCAAGTATGGGCAATTGGGCATGGGCTTGGCCAGATGACAGATTGTGGATATGTTTGAGATTGGATGGCTTCCAAATCCTGGCCGGAGAGCTTGACTCTTATGGGCACTCTATCTTGACCGGCTGCGTAAGAAAAATTTTCACGTTCGCTCCGTAATTCGTCGGGATCTGGTTCAGCAAGCTGTCTCCTTTTTGGAGGGTATGCACCTGCTTTCAAAATTCGACAATATTGCAGATATTTTCATGATATATTTGTATGAATGGCCCTCTTGGCAGTTTATATGAATGACCTTCTCAGCAGTTGGTATGAATGACCCTCTCGGTAGTTTGTATGAATGACCCTCTTGGCAGTTTGTATGAATGACCCTCTCAGCAGCAGGAAAGTAAATGTGTAATGGCCCTCTCGGCAGTTTGTATCAATGGTCCTCTCGGCAGTTTGTATCAATGGCCCTCTCGGCTGAAGGAAAGTAATCATGCAATGGCCTTCTTGGCAGTTTATATGAATGGCCCTCTTGGCAGTTGGTATGAATGGCCCTCTTGGCAGAAGGAAAGTAAACATGCAATGACCCTCTCAGGAATAGGAAATGTGATGGAGATAATAGATATGACCCTTACGGCTGGATGTTCTTTCTTTCATTCCTTGTGAAGTTGTTGACCCTTGTGGTCAGATATGCCTTTTCGTCTTTGTCATGGCCCCTTTGGTCGGATGTATCTTTGTGCTCATTTATCGTGGACCTCTTGGCCTGATATGTCTTGGTTGCTCATTCTTTGTATGACCCTTGTGATCAGATATGTCTTTTCCCGCTCATTTGTTGTATGACCCCTTTGGTCGAATACCCCTTTGCCATTCATTTATTTTGTTGACCCTTTTGGTAAGATGTGTCCTCATTGTTTCATTCTTTTCGTGACCCTCGTGGTTATCTGACGTCAAGTTGAGTTAGCTTCTTGTCTTTGATCCATGATCTCTCTGATGTCCTGTCAAAAACCTACATCCACAGAAAAATCATGAGTTTCCTAAAAAGCCGGTTAGCGTTGCCGTCCTCCCATCTAGTGTCTCCTCTTGATGCTCCTTTGAACCCTCTTGGGCTCGGTATTTCGAAAGATGGTTTTAGGGCGTACATTATGCTAATACATATATATGTTTTTTAAAATCTAAAGTAAGATTTATAAAATGTGTGTCGTCTTCTTTGAGAGTATTGTTTTTTCGAAAAATCTTTTGTCATGACTGGTGGTTTTGTGGTTGACTTACTACGGTGGACCCTTCGACTCGCCATAAAAATTTAAGCAAATGAGGGAGTTATAATTTAAATCATGAAGGGACCAAGTCTTACGTAGACTGCCTACGTATCTCGCTGGGGGAAATCAGCCCCTACGTAGTTCGATTACAAAAGAAGGATATACATTTCTTCCTAAATATCCTTTGGCTAATCCTAACTACAGATATCCCCAGACCAGGCCCGGCTAGGGCTTTCTGCATATCCCTCCATAGGGACATCAGGTCGGCGTGGTTCCTTTACATATATGAAGGTGAGTGTAACATTTGTGCAAAATAAGGGGACACCTAATACCTACCCAAAAGTATAGATCTGCAAGTCATTGTCCTTATGAACTTGCTCTCTCATGTCGATCTCTCTCCTCAAAACCACGGTAGAAGTAGAACCAAGATCTGTCCGGTCCTGACCATATTTTCGAGCTCAAGTTTAAAGGTATGACACTTATCAATATCATGTCCCCTGGCTCTAGTATGGTATAAGCAGAAATTGTTTCTGTTGGGACCTAATGATGCGGGCTCGTGGACAGGCTCCACGGGTCTGATCTTGTTCAACAAGGCTAAAGTCGAGAAAAGGCGAGCGTATGATTCCTCAAAATCATGAAAGTGTACCTCCAGACCTGAGTCTCGGGGGGTAACTCCCTCTCCTAGGATAACAGGGTCATGAACTAGCAAGGTATACGGCCTCACAAAGTTCTAATGATCATGTCGTCAATAAAACTAACAATCCTTTTCCTCAATACCAAACACCTTTTCAAGGTATGGTCCGCCTGATTAAGGAGGAACAGGCATCTTTTGTAGGCATATACCAAATCAGGAACCAGTAGCCTAGCCTAGTAGTGCAATCCATCTCGGCGGCCATCATTTTTCTGAACACTTCCTTACAATTGACGGGCAAATGAGCGACTCTGAATGGGGAGGATCAGGCTCTGAAGGCTATGCTCCACGGAGTGGATGTAGGAAGATGTTCCCTTCCAAATTTCTTTGATTCCATAGTAGAGGCAGCAGGCATCAGCATAGGTGAAGGTGCATAGAAATCCGTTCCCTCCTCAGTGGGACATAATATCGGGATTCGTCATCCGCATTACTCCCTGGAAATTCGGAAAACATATCAAATGGGTTCCCCCTTCCTTCGGCCCCTATGTCGATAGGCTCTGTTTCTTCCATGTCCCGAGGCTCTTCTTCTTTGGTTCTTTTTCTTCCTCCTCCGACTCTTCTTCTTCAATGGGCTTGGGATCCTTTTCTTGGTGTTTTGTTTCTTCTTGTGGGTCCGATGCAAACACCTATGGATCCAACCCGACTCCTTGCTCCCCATTTGTCCCCTACGTGGTTCCTTCTCTGGGTGTCACTGGCCTTGTCTCTAATGGTATTTAGTTTAGTACCAATTCCCACACATCTTTAGGGACATTTCTATGGTATTTCTCTTGGGGTATGCCTTCTGGCGGTTTCCCAACTATTCCCAGTAATCTGTCTACCTCTTCAATTTTCTTTCCTATTTCCTAGAGGTGTTTTTCCATCTGCAACACTTTGTCCCGCAGTATCTCGACCGTCTCCCCCAAAGTCCGCGCTTCTTGCCCTCCTTGATTCGCCATCGTGAGTCAACCTTTAGTGAAGATTAATTTGGATAAGTCTTAAGCCTCATGGTTTTTCTTTTGGATATGTAATTTAGATTATCGGACCAATCATACTCAAGCTTTAATATATGATCACACACATATCAAATAGGCATGTGAAGCATATAGGGAGCAAGCATGTACTTTGCAAACATTTATACTAATCGCGTTCCTACGACCTTTTGCGTTAAGGCTTTCTTAATCGTTTGAAGCATGTAAGTGCCAGTTGTGAAGGTGAACCATTGCCCCGAAAAAGTCATCATAATTTAACAAATAATAATTAAATCTTCCCCGAAGGGATTACATAAGTGATGACAAAACCGACATGGGGCTTATAATAACAAAAGTAGTAATCGGGGAAGTCTTCAAGCGGCTAATGTCGAGGCTTGGCTTGTCCTGGCCTTCTTGACCCTGCGAAGGGTGGTCTAAATGCGAAGGCGCGCCTAATATAGCTCCATCTTGACAATCACAGAGTCTGTTTCTTCCAAGATCCTGGCCAAATGCTCATCTATACCCTCCAGGCATTCTTTCATACGCTCCTCATCTTGGGCTTCCTGGGGAGGTGCGGGCACTGGTGTAAGTGCACGAGCCATGTGTCCCTGTAGCCACGCATAATACCCTGGGTCACATCCTACTTCGAATCTGTTTGGAGCTAAAGTATTTGGGTCCCAACTCATGCGGCCATTCTATTCCCTGAGAATTATATCGGTGTCACGACCCAACCCCATAGGCCGTGACTAGTGCCCAAGCTGGACACTCGTATACATATCTGTTAGACATAATCAAACTGAAACTAAACATAATATGGAAACTTTACGAAAACATAACGTTATCTCAGAACGTCACATACATGTATCAAGGTAACCTGTCTCCTGAGGAGTCACAACCAATCAAAAGATATCATAATACACGAGCCGACAAGGCTGCCACAACATACGGGAACATCCCCAAACATATACGTAAGCCGACAAGGCTGCCACTACATACAATATCCCAATATATATATATACGTAAGCCGACAAGGCTGCCACTACATACGGGAACATCCCAAAGTAAGTCATATAGACACAACTGAACAACATCTATATACAACCCACACATATGTCTACAGACTAAGAGTATCAACAGTAACATATGACGGGACAGGGCCCCGCCGTACCCCTGGATAAACATATATATACATCAAAGGATCGGTACCAAAAGTCTAGGCTCCGGAACAACGGAGCACTCCAAAACAGCTGAGTAGAAATCCTAAGCTGGAGGATCCCCAAAGCTAGAATCTGCACCTGCGGGCATGAAACGCAACCCCCCGAAGAAAGGGGGTCAGTACGAGATATGTACTGAGTATATAAAGCATGAAATACAATAAGAAGGATCATAACTGAAGTAGAGATTCCAGGAGACAAGTATGATAATCAAGAAATCACTGTACCTGTGCCTTACGAAACAAAATCATGCATATCATTATCATATACCGTACCCGGCCCATTATGGGACTCGGTGCCAGAATCATATCATCATATACATATACCGTACCCGGCCCTCTAGTAAGGGACTCGGTGAATAAAGTCGTGTACACGTATACCATACCCAACCCATCATGGGACTCAGTGCCATAATCATATCATCATATCATCATCTCATCATATACATATGCCGTACCCGACCCTCTAATAAGGGACTCGGTGAATAATGCAGTGACACTGTGCACGATAACATACCCGGCCCGGGACTCGGTGAAAGACGTAATGACAGCATGCACGAGCAGAGTAGTGAGTGACCACATACAAGCCAAGTCATCATCTGAGGCTCATTAGAATAAGTAAAATAAACTAACACTTGAGTGTCAAAGGAGTCTGTCATGTCAAGTATCACTCAAATATCATTATGGATTATGTCAAATGGAACTTCGGGAATCATAGACACATATCAAGCTAACATGAAAGTTCATGGAATTCAAGGACTCAATAGAATATTCAAAACGAATCATCTTTTGAAAATCAAGACAATAGCCATATCTAGTACCTTTCGAATATCAATACAGATTATATCAAAATAGAACTTCTGGAGTCATATACACGTATCAAGACATAATGAAATAGCTTCTGGAAGTCAAGAACATTAGCCATTCTAGTGGCTCTATGAATAAGAACTTCTTTGGAATCATATACACGTCGTCTGTTTGTTTCATAAAGATCATGTCAAAAAGAAAGAAGGGTTAGCTTTACATACCTTACGTCGTCCAAGGAACTCAACTTAATCACGAGCTTTTCACAATTAGTACGCCAAACCTATAATCGTAAGAATATGAACGTGACTTAAGAAGGCTTTCGTATATCATATATATTAATAAATAACTTAATTCTAAAACGAAACGGGCAGCATGTCCCCTAAAAACTTAACAATCCTCGAGATTCCAATTCAGCCTAAACATCAATCAACATACCAACAACAATATCAACAAATACATATCCAAATAGAATCAAATCCATTCTTAAATCATCTCCAAAACAGCCCAATATACATTCCTACACCGATACTTGTATACACTTCTCCATTTTCGTATATACATAGTATAACAATAAACACGACAACAACAACTATAGATAATCCCACGCTATTCGAACACCCCAAACAATTCATAGCAAACACCAAACAGTCCATGATAACAATAACAATTTTATCCGATTTCCCGCAATTAATTTCGTAGTTCCCGTCTCACAATTTAACTATGACCTGGACGAATTTAAATATATCTAGGAGAGCTGATTTTCTAGGAGAGCTGATTTCTTACCTTATATGCCAAGAACTAATTTTCTTCCACCTTTCTTCACTTGAAAGGAACCCCAGATTTAATAACACGACAAAACAAAACAACAAGATCGATGCGGTGAGCGGAACCCATAACAAAATTGAATAATTTCGCTTGCTAAAAGGGAATATCACGTTGCTGCATCTATTTATCATGAAATGAAATTTTTGGACATTTTAAACTTTCTTACTCGGTTTACACGAAATGGTATCATACAATACGTTTTTTTTTTTTTTTAAATTCTTGGAAACATACTAATTCTTTTGTAAAGGAGCTAAGTTGCTGCCTTTCACTTATTTTTCTGTTTGTGAAAACGAAATTAAAGGGATGTCAATCATATCCCTATATACAAACCGTGGGGTCCACCCACATAATATATCCTTGTCTAAAAAACATGTTCCACCACAGATACTCAATAGGATTAGTCATACGTCCCTTTCTTGCAATGAACCCATGTGTCATGGCCGTTGACACTTGTCCCTTTGTTGGGGGCCATGCCACCTTGTCTCCCACTACACTTATTATTAAATAAATTTCCCATATAATTAATTTCTTGATCTCAATTCACTTAAATAATACTCATTTTTAACATACTTCATATACTCATTACCATGACCGTGTAATATAACACTAGTCCATAACCTCATTTGCCATACATAAAATATTATTTCCAATCATCGTCGTCACATTTTTGTCTTAAATCATTTCGGGATTTCAACCCATGTATACAGCAAGTTCTTTGATTTTCATGCTTGAAATGACCAAATCCTCCGGGCTTGAATAAATTTGCTCATGTTTGGCGGTTCAATTTCCTAGTCTAATAATACGGGGTATTATAGCTTGGACCGTATTTCACTCAAATAAACGTTGAACCTTAATGAAAATTATTTTATCCAATTCACTTGACTTCTAATCCTTTCAATAGATCTGCACCATCACTCTAATCACTTATGAGGTTGAGGGATAACCTCGCTTCCGTTACTAATGTCATTTAACTCGCATGCTTTCCAATGCACGAGAATACGGGATGTAACAACCGGCAATCTTGAATTTCTGTTCTATGTGCTCAATGATGAATTGCTCGAGGCTCCCTACCTGAGGTATCACTTGCCTCCTACCGAACTGCCTTAAAACCCACGATGGATAATAAGGACGGATGCCTCGAGCCCCAGGTAGTGGCACAAAGGGGTAATTCCTGCCTCGAACCACCATACTTTCAGATATAAATTCAGGAAACATCCAATGGATTCGATCTTCGATCAAGTCGGCGAAGAAATCAATCCAAGAATTTTTGTACATAAACCCGAGAGTCGGGCAGTAGTCTGCGAGGCGGTCCACCCTGTTCTGTCCACTCCAACCCCCTCCTTGGCCATGTTGATATGTTTGATAATCCACTATTGCAACAATAGATTACATCCTTGGAAGTATCGAAAATGGTTTCAGCATTTGTTTAGAGCTCAGAAGATGTCGGCCTATCTTGTTTCTTGGTCCTTGGTTATACCGTGGAAGATTGCATGGCCCAGGTAGATCACCTGGGTGTCTATGGCCAATGATCTATCATGTGGAAACACCATGGTGCCTAACAACGCTATTACAAAGGCTAGAGGCCTAGCGGTTTCCCATTCTTCTAGACTCTTGAATTCCCTTTGATATAGAGTATACCTGGTGACATCCCAGAATTTTCAGTATAGATCCCTAAAGGCTACAGAGACTCCTTGTGCCCAGGTTGCCTTAGTTAAGGTAAGAAACTTTGTGATTTGGCCGACAGTGGGCCTTTGTGGAAATAACAGATTATGATCTGGCTTGTGTCGCCTCCTTAGACAGGTTTCATTGCTGTCTATGGCATCCCTAATTTCTTCTAGGGTCGGATTCATCCCAATATCATCGAAATAGAATAGCATTTCCTTATCATCCCAATACCCGGCCAATACCTCTATCAGCTCCGGGCGACCCTTCATGGTCATGATAGAGGGCAAGTGTCCTAAAGTGCAGCTAATTGTTCTCTGATGGGCGTCACACAACCATTCATACCAAGCTCTTACCAACTCTGGAGCCTCGGTGACTATGTCAAAACGGATTCTGCGCTCCCTCTGCAAAACAAAACACGGTTATGATTCCCCTATCCCAATAGGATCAATAGTTCATCGCATAGGCACAAACATACTTCCACATAGCACATAAATGAGATGCGGTGTTTTTCGGGTCATAGACCATTCGAACATAGGGTAGTCTTTCTTAATGAGCCTTAATTAGATTTGAGATACCCAAGGCTCGTCTAAGTATAAATTCTCTAGTTCAGTAGGGATTTGTCTTAGTTCTATCCTAGTTTTCACTACTGTGGGCTTTTCAAAAAAGGCCGGGAACCCGAGCGGACAACTGGAGCTGAACCGTTAGGGCTGTTGGACGATCGCGAACCAACCCCGCCTCAGAACGGTTCCAAAAGAAATATTTTGGTTTTATACTGAAGGAATGTCCACATGCTCCGCGAAGTCTCATTTGGAACAAAGTGTAAAATAAATGCTAGGAGTGACGGAGTTATGATATGTATGCAATGCCAGTTAATAATTTCGGGAATGTAAACACAAAAATAGTTAAGGCAAATATACTCATATTTTATTTGAGTCCTTTTGGTTAGAACCTTTAAGTCCCTAGCGGAGTCGCCATCTGTAATGGTTTGCATTTACGCGGCTGCATAAAAGCTACTACGAACTTGTTAGTGCTCTTTCGGACTCTATTTTAAAAGAGTCGCCACCAAATTTTTAGGAAATTAGGAAAATCGAGGATGAAGGGTTTATTCGAATACCGTGAAAAATCCTTCGTAATGCAGAATTCTAGGCAAGGGTTCTGATGATCCCCTGGGGAAGGTGTTAGGCACCCCAAATATTAAGGATTCGTACTATACAGTTGACCTTCGAATTCCAATGTATGAGTATTCACATGAACTAGTGTTTATTCCCGCAAAAAATCTTCTGTTTGTTAGTGTTTATTCCAGCAAAAAATCTTTGTCATTTGCATACCATTTTTTGCAAAAAAAAAAAAAAAAAAAAAAAGTTGAACATGTTCGCTTTATATATAGGGTATTTAGATTTGGATTTACAATATCCGGGTGAAATAGTCTCCCTTTATAAATAAGGGTGGTATATTTTGTTTGTAAAAAGTGTATAAAATCTGTCATCCTTTTATATATGTCGTTTATTAGAGAATATAAAATCGGCATGGTTTAAGTACATAATTTTGTCCATGCTTAACTCATACTTTGTTTGAGTCAACCCGTTTAATACGTTTGGAGCGCCTTATCCAAGAACTTGTGTATACGAATGTTTTGGTTTGAAGCGTATTAATAGAATGTACGTCCTATGTAATTCTAAATATTGGTCTCAGGTTCATAGCAAAAATTATAATTTTCCATTAAAGGGCCCGTCCATTTTCTGGGCTTAGCCCAAATAAACTCATGTGTGGAACTTTGTTTTAAAAGCTTAATGTCACAAACCCTTTTTACTTCTAAGTGGGCTTCAGCCCAAAAGTCTTTTTATTACTTATTAGGTTGGGCTCGGACCATTATGGGTCCTGGTTATTTTTTGAAAAAAAAAAGAGGAGGTCGGTGGGATTTTTCAGCCCAAAAACTTTTGCCAAATTTGTAATTTGGATCAGATCCAAAACAATTTTATCCTATTCTTGGTTTGAATTTGAAAACTTGGTTTAGTTTTATAAAATGTGTGTGCTTTGTTTAAAAAACCAGTCCGTTTCACTTTAAAAAACAGTGACATTTACAACCTTTTGATTTGAAAAATCCTTTTATTCTTGTTAGCCTATGTTAAAGTTTGGCTGATTATCCCTTTGATTTTTGACCAAATCGTTATGCTAAGTTTGGGTTTTGGAAAAATGGTTTTAAGGACTTAAATTCAATCTAAACGGCATAAGTACCATTTCCCTAAGACAACTAGTTCATAAAATAAGGATTCCACTATGATATGAGTTTTTTACAAGTTTTGTACAAATACACACAAAGCTCAAATGAGGAAAAAGGAAACAAAATAAAGGAGAGAGAAAGACTAGGGGCGTACCAAGCCCCTAGTTTGCCATTTTCACCCATGGCTGGGCCTTCTGCGCGCCAAGCTACTCAATTCTATCTTTGCGGACTCGATATCTTCAGAGAAAGAATTTTCCTTATTGGGCCTGAGGACAAATAGACAGGCTGATCTTGACCCGAGTAGTCATGTGGTGAAGGGGAAAAGGAAAAAGGAACCCGGTTAGTTGATGATTTTCTGAACTTATCAGATGTGTAACTATGCACATATATATCAAACTCTTGGAAGTTACATAATTATGGCATTTGATTATGTTGTTGGTTTTACTGTCGAGACCTTCACAACACAGAGGGAAAACAGACATCACCACCCGTATTCCCGACGCCGCACAAGATCCAAGGGGTTTCATGAACCCCAGGCATGGCTGGACATCGGGGAATGTCTAAGACCTGTCCCTAAATCGCCTCGACTCCCAGGCCAGTATTGCCAAAGAACAAATCAAAGTCCCATAATTATGCACAAGTATCACCACATGTGGAAATAATTTAATTTATAAACAACACTAAAAATAAACTTAAGGCCTTAGTAGGGGGACCAAACAGATATTACAATATGATTATATAAGATAACAAAATAACTCCAAAAGGGAAACACTTAATCACAAGAAGGACCAAAACAGAACTGTCCCCTTCATGCCCTACCCTTGGGACTGGGTGACGTCTAGTCTATATTTTTCTTTTAGCTGAGTCTGAAATGGGCCAGGCCCAATTGCCTGCTAGAGGGAGATATGATTAAGAGTTGAAACCTAGGTGCAGTTTCTATCCCCTTTTTCCATTTGTATATTCCCTGTATATGACTAACTTGTTTACTCATGTACACTTAATACATCCATGATATTCCCATTTTTAACTAACTTGTACATGCCTTATGTATCTAGTCTCTAAGTCCCTATCCCTAAAGCCAATTGTTACACCTTGGAAATTTCATGTCGTCGTGTAGTGAATGAACCAATGCGAGCTTAAGGGTAATAGGAATTTATTAAGACTATAAGATGAATATTTAGTGGTCTTAGAATGCATACGTTAAGATTTGAAGTTATATGAATTGATGAAATAAGGATTGATAAGGACAAGTGGAGTATAAGTGGGGTTTAGGAAAGGCTTCGTAAATTATTGGGTTAAGGATTGTTTGGTAAGGCCTTGAGGACGAGTTATAGGAATGTTTAGATTATTAATGAAGTATTAAAGAAGTGTTAAGAAGGTTGTATAAGGATTGGAGACCAAACGAAACGACGAGGACAACTTTGGAAAAACTGTGAGTTACACGACCACATTATACGGACCGTGGAACTTTATACGGACTGTATAAGGGTCTGTATAACCCAACAACAAGAATGTTTTCCATGGTAGTGAACCTATAATGTTATACGGACCGTATAATGTTATACGGACCGTATAAGTGGTCCGTATAAGTCCCGACGGGCTGAGTATTTCCAAGTATTGAAATGTGTTCCCACCTCATTATATTCATTCTCCTCACTTCTCCACTTCTCTCCAAGTTTCTAGAATATTCCATACATTTCATTTTCAAGAATACAAGGGGAAATAAAAGGTTCATACCATAAATTCAAGTGAATAAAGTGCAAGGAAGCTCTTTGGGGTTGCTAGAGTCAAGAAATCCCTTGGAAGTTGAAGCTAGGGTATTCGTCATGTGAAGTATTGCCAACCAAAACCCGTTCCTACGTATTAAAAGGTGAGTTTTATGATTATTCCATGTAGTTTAAGGTATTGAAAAGTTGAAACACTTGGATTATGAAAGCAGATGGAAAATGGGTTACAAAATATGAGATTAGTGGCAATTGTGAGTAGTAGATTAATATGAATCATGATTCTTGATACGTTGTGATTGTAATTACGTTATGAATGATGTTAGGATCATGAGAGAAACATTAGATGAGAAAGAATGTAACGTTGTATTATGATTATGATTATGGATGACCTTGAGAGGAAATTGTGGGGATTGTATAATGATGAATTTGACTAAAGTCATTGATGATGATATTATGAATGTTGTTATTGACGTTTGAGAATTGATATATGATATGGAGAAAGTAGTATAAATAAAGGAGACGCTGCTCAATTTTCTATTGCTTTAGTTCAAACACGCTTATTTTATCGATTATCTAATATGAGTATAAACTCTCTTGAAGGTCGAAACGTGAATATTGGAGAGGAACGTTCAAGCGATAGAGTAGCTAAACGAAAAGGTATGTAAGGCTAGTCCCTTCTTTCTATGGCATGACTCCTATGGCATAAATCTTCCTATCTTTCCATGATCTTTCTAAATAACGGAAATTATGAGTCCATGACTATAAAGAGCTACATACGCACATGATGAAGAAAGGAGATATGACGACGAGCAAGATAATGATGATGATGAGTTTAAGTATAAAGAATTCTAGAGTAAAATAAGATGTCCATGAAGCTAATGATTCTAAGTATGGTTCCATTGATGCTTTTCCTTATGTACACTCACCTTAAAATGTTAGTCCCTTCAAGGTGAGATATGATGATGATGATGTTAGACCCCGTATTTTTTTAACGTCGAGCTATTCGCGAAGGAATCGACGTGAGTTAAAGACGGAACCCTTCCCGGACACGAAATAGAAACCTTCAGTTTTTAATTTCTAAACTAGAACTAATTGGTTATAAATTTTACTTAGTATAAAAATATTATTGGAGATTGGGAACTACTTAATTGTGGTGTTAAGTATAAATTAGTGGAAACAATGAGCCAAGAATGCACATTAACGTGCCAACGCCTAAAGATGACCCAAAGTCATCTAAAATAAGGCTAATGGAAGACATACAAATATGCACTTAATTATTGATTCATCCACTACACATATGGGTTAGTCCGTATGTGGGCTATGTCGTAGGCTTCTGGGGAAAATAGTGGTCGATTAATAAGAATGAATCTAGCGATGGATGAGTGTAAGGATTTGACTACTTGGAAGAGTTATCGATTGTTGCTCCTAGCTTAGAGAGAATGTGGATTTTGTGTTTGTGGAATTGGCTCAACGGGTTCTACGATTAGTAGTGGGTGTTAAATAATTCAAGTTGTGAAATACATTTCAGTGGTTAAATTGAGGATCAGTGGAAACAGTCTAGGCAAAGGGCAGTGATTTCACCTGAGAACTTTGGGTATTTTTGAGGAGTTGGTAAACACATGAACCAAGATAGAAGAACGATTCTCCTGTTAAGGGATCTTAACAAGGAAATCGGTATGAGCTTTATGAGGTCGTTGGTAGAGACTTATGTGTATTAGTCAAGGATCGCCTGCAAATTATGGACCACCTCATAGTGTTTGAGATTTTGCATCGGGAGTGATCAATTGTTGGGATAACCAGGTTGGTCAAGTATTTTGTGGTAGGAAGGTATCGTGAGGAATGGTATAGGTGATGCGTTCGACCTAGAGGAACATTCAGTTATAAGGTTCTAGTGAGGCAAAGGGAACTCAGACGCTCTAGATCGAGGCTTACTACTATATCTATGACTGATTTGGCTATTTTGTAATATTTTTGATATTTCAATCCACCCCTTAGTAGTTTGAATAATTTCCGATTGATGATGATAAACGTGGTCTTGAATGGAAGATAGAAACTAGAGATTCAGGATAAAAGGCATCTTACTATCAGCTTTGAAAGATTTAGGTTCATAAGACTTGGATTGGTATCGGCGTGACTACTTAATCATGTTCGAGTTATGGTGGAGTTACGGTATCCCATTCGGTTGGGTGGGGAAATTGTAAGTCTGATTGAGGAAGTCTATGTACGATTTGATTTAGTGACTAGCAGGTGCCAGCGGGATCGTGTGATTGAATATTGATGAGACGTAACTTGCGTATTACCAAGGGGGGTATTTCTATGGCATACTTGAATGGACAAGTAAGAGTTGATTAATAAAGGGCAGTCTCTATGATCGAAAGTTATAGTCATAATTTCGAGGTAAGAAGATATCGAAGTGTTGATAAAATATTTCAAATACGAATGACATAAGGGTATCGTGCGAGGTAAGACTTATAGATTGTAAGATTGATACCTTTGGAATTGCTAAAAGCGTAATAAGTATGGTACTCAGAGATTTTAGGGTTGTGAACTGTGGAATATTTGAAATGATGAACAAGTTAGTGGAAATGCAATGAAGAGAGAGATCGATGTAATTAGATTCTTTGAAGTTTATCATATTTGGGGTGAGTAGTGCGAGTTGTTGAAGAATTAAAGTCTTAAGGTATAGCTCGTGAGTATTTGATTTACTACTTGGGAAAATTTCAGATTTTGAGTTTGGAAATGACACTGCGAGGTTGAGGAATCAGGAACAACGAAATAGAATGGATCACCACAGACTTATGAAAAGCTTACTGTTCACTTATAGAGATTTTGGAAATGGTTCGGCTGATTATTGGGGACATTAAGGGTATGATGTGTTTTAATCGGGCTAAGTCTGTTCATATAATGTCAGGGGACTTATGGATGTGTAACACGGAGATTTATGGCTATTCGAGTAATCCGTGTCTAACGATTTGAGTGTTTTCCATTCGAAAAATAGGTATCATAGCTTGTCGAGTGTGTGAAGCATACAAAGTGGTTTGATAACATTTGGTGACGATAGCTTGGGGGAAAATTTTATCGCTCTGCGCAGATGCTTAGTGATATGGAGGAGGTACAAATGGATAGGAGAAGTTTTTTGGAGTGATCGGTTGACCTTTAGAACATTGCCACGGCAAGATAATCCTGAGGATGATGTGCACAGTATGTTACTTGAAGGATAAGAAGATTCAGATAGTGAGTGTTGATTCAGTGGTTTTAACTCATCGAGATAGAACTATTAGATTTCAGGTTTGCGTAATTGACCTTGGATAAGGTTAGTGTGTGATTGGAATGTTTGGGATTCGCTCAGGAAAAGCATAAATCCTTTTCTGGACAGACAGAGTCTTGATTTGGACTCATGGTGTGTGATAGCGTGATTTCTACGGATCCATGGTACTAAAGATGATTCTGGAGAGTGTGGAAGAAAGATAAATGGAATTAGAGTACTTGGCAGGTATAGTTAACTATGGATAACAGTTTCAGTTAGAAAATTATGGAAACTATAATGATAATTGTGGAATCCACCGAATTGCGTCATAGGTATGGCTATAATCAGATTCAGGTATTTTAAGTAAGGCCGGACCGAGTGTGTGAAGATCAGATTATTAGGCTAAGTTAGAGGAAGGTTTAGCAAATCAAGCGGAGAAGCAAATTGCTATGGATTTTTTGTAGGATTACCTTGGTAGTTGGGGAAATTTGATTCATAGCTGGGTCTTTATAGACCGATGGACTAAGTGATCTCATTGTGTATTGATTCAAACTATTTGCAAATCAGAGAAATTTGACAGGTTTGACTTTTGAAAGTTGTTTTGTTTGCTTTGGGTGCCTATTTCTACCGTTACGGATCGAGGAACTTAGTTTACATCTCATTCTGGAGATCTATGCATAAAGAGTTGGGTACTCAAGTAGAGCTTAGTACAACATATCACCTTCAGATAAATGGACAGTCCGAGCACACTATTCAGGTTCATGAGGATATGTTGCGGGTTTGTGTGATAGATTTTGGCGGCCTTTGGGATCAATTTCTGCCTTTAGCGGGGTTTGTCTACGACAGTTACCGTTTGAGCTTTGAGATGGCACCCTCGAGGCCTTATATAGTAGGAGGTGTCGTTATTCAGTTGGTTAGTTTGATGCATTGAGGTGAGACCTTAGGGTACATACTTGTTGCGGGATTCTTTTGAAAACGTCATGTTGATTCAAGAGGGGCTTCTTACATCTTAGACAAGACAAAAGGGTTGTACGGGTCAGAAGGTTCGTGACTTCAGGGTCATGGTTGGTGAGCGAGTATTGCTGAAGATTTCACCCATGAAGGGTGTGATGAGGTTTGGAAAGAAGGACAAGTTGATCCTTAGGTTCATTGGTCTGTTTGGGATCATTCAGTGTATTGGTGAGTTAGCCTATGACTTGGCTTTGTCTCCTAGTTTGTTTGGGCATTCACCCCGTATTTCTATTTTGATACTAAAGAAGCACTATTCGGGGGATTCAGTAATACTTGATCAGTTATGCAGATTAGATATCTCCAGTTTTTCAGTGATTCAGGTATCTCTTATTTCTTTCATGTTCGAAGACGAACATGTGTTTACGTGGTAGATGATGTAACGACTTGTTAGGTTGTTTTGGTTGTTTTCTCATTTTTGCCTATTTTGACCTTGTGAACCCGCCCCTTTTCTTGTTTTGGGATTACTGTGTAGTGGGCGTGGTTGGCATGATTCTCGAGGTGGTTGTAATTGATGTACCGTGAAATTGTGGCACACTCGATACCTTTTTACGAGAAGTTTTACTTGTTTTGAGGCAAGTATGTGTTGTTTTGATGTGTTTTTGTCATGTTTCAGGTAAATCATAGAGTTGAGGTTTAGAGTTTAAAAGTTACTGAAATTGCACAGAACTTGACTTTCACTGTCCGTACAATATTATACGGACCGTGTCTGTGGTCGTATTAAAGAAGGACAAGGCAACAGAATGTCAAAGAAGGAAGATGCTGAGATACGAGCAACTTATACGGGCCGTATAGTTGGGCGTGTTGAAGGTTTTAAGACAAGACAGAGAGCTGTTTTTGAAGAAGGATTTCAATGGTCGAGTTATATGGGCCGTGGAAGTTTATACGGACCGTGTAATACTAGCTCGTGTTTTTCTCTGAAGAAGTGAAGACTGAAGGTCGTACAATTTTATACGGGCCGTGTAATGTTATACATACCGTATAAGTTGCCGTCTAGGACTTAAGTGCAAATTTTGTAATTTTACATTTTTGAAACCTATAAATAGTCCAATGTAGGGTTTTATTTATTACCAACTATTATACTTTGACTCTTGACTAAGAGCATTGAATATTCCTTTGTTTTTGGAGCTTTCAAACATCAATTCCAGTATTATTAATTTCCCTTTTCATCAAAAGTAAGCAATTATGAATTCTTCAATCTTTTATTTCTTGTTCTTGGTCATGAGTAGCTAAACACCTTTACTAAGGTTGTGAACCCAAAAATGGATGTTTTGTGATTGGAAATTGTGATTTATATATGCATAATAGATTTTTAGGGTTTATTTATTATTCGTTCACCGTTCATCATTAATGGTTGCAAACATTGATTAAAGCCATAAACATTATTTAACTTGGGAAAGTACTTAGGGTTTTGTAAGAATAAATAACAAAAACTCAAGGCGTTAACCCTTGTTTCGTAAATTCACTTAGAAATAAGAAGAATTTACTTGGTATAATTAACTGTTCTTCATATCAACTTTCTTATATTTGGGAAAATCATAGAAAGAATTAATCTTTATTTATTGGGAAATTGTAGAGATTCACATAGAGGTTAGGTGCATTCATATAATGATCCATTAGAAGTATATCAATATCAATACCCATGATAATACACTTTATCTGACGGAGACACAACCTTGGTTTCTTTTACCATATATTACAATCCAAAGCAATTAGTTAGCAATTAGTCATAAACAACCAACTTTCTACAAAAATCATCGGAGCAAGACATTAGACCTAAATTAAGAATTCTACAATTTTAGTAACCTTTTCACACCATATTCCCTATGGGATTCGACCCTAACCTTGTTGGGTTACTATATTTGACATCATCCGTTTTACGCTAATAAAAGGTGTAATTTTAGCGTATCAAATTTTGGCGCCGTTGCTGGGGAATACGGTTTTAAAATTACTAAATAGTGTTTGCTTTGATTGAAGTATATTTCTTATTCCATCACACTTTGTTTGTCATTCCTTTTGAATTAGGTGAACATGAATCAGAATCAGCGAAACCAACGTGCAACAGCTGATAACCAGGGTGGTCAATTGTATGATCCCGCGAATGAAATGGATGAAGAGAATGTCTTTGCTGATCTTATACCACAGGAGGACTATGCATATGTTATTGTTCATCCTCGGGTTGGAGCTGCTAGTTGCAAAATTGACTCCTCTCTTTACCACTTGTTGAAACTTGAGGGCTACTTTCGGAACTCTACCGAGAATGATCCTCAACGACATTTGTAGAACTTTGTGGATGTATGTGCTCATCACATCCAAAATAATGTGTCACAAGATGCTATTCGGCTGAGGCTTTTCAAATATTCCTTAGCTTGAGAAACAAGAACGTTGTTCGAGAAGCTGCCCCAGAATTGTATTACTAAATGGGCAGAGATGGTAGCAATCTTTCTCAAAAAGTGGTGTCCTCCTAGCAAGAAGGTTGAGATCCATGACAAAATCTATGAATTCAAGCAGCGATCGGGGGAACAATTATACGAAACTTGGGAGAGATTTAAAGAATATCTGCAGAAGTTTCTAACTCATGGTTTTTCGGAGAACATATTAATAGAGAAGTTCTACTGAGGGCTGGATCCTATAACACAGTCAATTGCGAACAATGCAACTGATGGTTGTTTTATGGATAAATCTTAGACTCAAGTTACCAACATACTTAATAGATTGACTACGCATAATCAGGATTAGCACTCGAACAATGCAGACATTATCCCCTATGAGAATGCTATGATCTAGAATATGATAAAGGAGAATCAGGATACTCAGCAGACATTGGCTCAGCTTGCAACGAATATCTCTTTGCTGACCAAGAAATTTGAAGAGAACCAGACCAAGAAGGTAAATGTGTGCGAAGATGCTTCAGGTATGCCGAAAGGGATGTACCATGTCCAAGAGGGTCCATATCAGGAGGGACCTCCTATGCAGGTTGAAGATGCTAACTGTGTGAACAACTCTCAAGGGGGTTATCAAAGGCAGAATTTCCAAGGGGGGTACCAGAATCAAAATCAATGGAGACCTCAGCAAGGACAAGGTACTTACAACAACAGCCAGGGGAACTACAACAATAATTATGGCGGCGCGAACCAAGGGAACTACAATGACAACAACAATTTAAAAAATAGGAGTTCCAATCCATATATTCCACCAAAAAGGTAGTCAAATGATCGAGGTAGTTCGAGGGTTGAGGCAATGCTTGAGAAGGTTCTGGCAAATCAAACCAAGTCTGAAAAGACATTATCCGAGCTAACAGGGATAGTGGGATCTCATACAATGGCTATACACAATCTCGAGTTGCAGATGCATGACATTTCTAGAGAGCAGCACCTTCCTAAAAAAAGAGGTCTTCCTAGTGACACTATTCTGAATCCAAAGAATGGGGGAAGTGGTGTTGACCACGTGTTTGCTATTAGTACTCGGGGTGGTAAATTACTCCAAAGTGCTAAAAAGAAGGTTGTTGATCTCGAGCCAATTAATGAAAAGGAAGAGGTGCAGTCTGATGCATCAATAATTGATGATGAGCTTCCTAGTAAAGAGAAAACTGCTGATATTCTAGAAAGTTCGAAGGTGGCTGATGATAAGAGCAAGCAGATAGTAAAAGGGGCTCTCTGCCCTTTGACTCAGCTTTTCAAATCTAAACCTCCCTTTCCTCAAAGGTTGATAAAGAAGAAAGATGATACTAAGTTTGAGAAATTTTATGATCAACTAAAGCAGTTATCTTTGAACTTTCCATTCTTGGATGTTGTCAAGGAGATGACCGGTTTTGCTAAGCACTTGAAAGACCTGTTGACCAAGAAGAAGACAGTGCAACATGAAACCGTGAGTTTAACTCACACTGTGAGTTCCATTCTTTCAACAACTACTGTCCAGAAAAAGGGAGATGCTGGGGCGTTCACCATTTCGTGTTCTATTGGGTACCATGGTTTTGCTCGTGCTCTGTGTGACAATGGGGCGAGTATAAATTTTATGCCATTTTCTATCTACAAGAAATCAGGTTTAGGAATGCCAAGGCCGACTACTATGAGATTACAGATGGTTGATAGATCTATTAAGCGGCAGGTTGGCATGGTTGATGATGTTCTTGTGTGGGTTGGTAAATTTATGTTGTCCACTAATTTTGTGATTCTTGACTGTGCTATTGATCGGGATATTCCTATTATCCTGCGGAGACCTTTCCTTGCTATGGGAAGATCTCTTATGGATTCGGAAAAGAACGAAATAAAATTTCGAGACAATGATGAGGAAGTTACTTTTGAGGCAAGTAAGAGGATGAAGTTACCAAGTGCTTATGAGAGCATTTCGGTGATTGATTCTTTTGATGTTATTGATGAAGTTGTGGAATTCAAAATGGAAGACGAAAGTTTAGGAGAAGCTCTTGCTACTATTCTTGTCAATTTTGATGCTGAGGACATGAAGGGTTATGTAGAGACAGTTAATTCACTTGTTGGGCTGGGTTCATATTCTTACCACCCAAAGAAGCTTAATCTTGATCTAGAAAATAGAACAACACCTCCAGCAAAACCTTCTATCGTTGAGCCACCGAAGCTTGAGTTTAAGCAACTCTCATCATATTTGAAGTATGAGTTCCTTGGTCCAAATAATACGTTACCAGTGATTATTTCAGCATTGCTGACTGAGGATCATATCGAGAGGCTTGTGGAGATATTGCGTGAGTATAGGCGTGCTATTGGTTTGACCATAGCAGACATTCGGCGGATTCTTTCTGAGATCTGTGAGCATAAAATTTAGTTAGAAGAGGATAGCAAGCCGAGTGTAGAACATTAAAGGATACTGAACGAGAACATGCAAGAAGTCGTCAAGAAACAAATCATCAAGTGGTTAGACGCTGGAGTGGTCTACCTTATTGCTGATAGTAAATGGGTGAGCCCAGTTCAATGTGTTTCGAAAAAAGGCGGCATCACGGTGGTGCCCAATGCAAAGAATGAGCTGATTCCGATGAGGACTGTGACAGGTTGGAGAGTTTGCATGGACTATTGCAAGCTTGACACTGCTACTTGCAAGGATTACTTTCCTATGCCTTTTATTGATCAGATGCTTGATCGGCTACCGGGGTGGTCATAATATTGTTTCCTTGATGGGTATTCGAGCTGCAATCAGATCAACATCGCCCTTGAGGATCAGGAGAAATGACATTTACTTGTCCTTATGGGACATTCGCTTTCAGCAGGATGTCCTTCCATCTCTGCAATGCACCTACTACCTTTTCAGCGGTGTATGATGTTGATATTTTCTGATATAGTGGAAGACTTTCTTGAAGTCTTTATGGATGATTTCTCGGTGGTTGGTGATTCTTTTGATGATTGTCTTGACCATCTAGGTCAAGTGCTTAAAGGCTGTGAGAAGACTAATTTGGTGCTGAATTGGGAGAAGAGCCACTTCATGGTGAAGGAAGGGATCATGCTCGAGCATAAAATCTCTGAAAAGGGGATTGAGGTCAATCAGGTGAAGATTGATGTGATTTCAAATCCTTCTCCACCTATCTTAGTTAAGGGTGTCCGAAGTTTCTTGGGACACGTAGATTTTTACAGGCGTTTCATCAAAGACTTCTCCAAAATTTCTAATCCGTTGTGTAAGCTTCTTGAGAAAAAGGCTAAGTTTGAATTTGACGAGAAGTGTCGAAAGGCATTCGATGAATTGAAGGAGAATTTGACCACAACTCCTATTATTGTTTCTCCAGACTGGTCTCTGTCGTTCGAGTTGATGTGTGATGCGAACGGTTTTGCTATCGGTGTTGTGCTTGGTAAGAGACATAATAAAATCATGCACCCTATATATTATGCTAGCAGAACATTGAATGCGGCTCAGATGAATTGCACAGTGACTGAGGAAGAGCTGCTTGCTATAGTCTTTGCTTTTGAAAAATTTCGAGCCTATCTGTTGGGCTTAAAAATTGTGGTATACACAGATCATGCTGCATTGAGGTACCTAATATAAAAGAAGGAAGCTAATCCGCGATTGATCCGATGGGTGCTACTGTTGCAAGAATTCTATTTTGAGGTGAAAGATCGCAAGGGAACTGAGAATCAGGTTGCTGACCATCCCTCTCGACTTGAAGAAGCCGGGAGACCTTCAGATGAGCTAGATATTGATGATGAATTTCCAGATGAGCGGGTGTTAGCGGTGTCAATGGAGGTGGCACCATGGTATGCAGACATTGCCAACTACTTGGTAACAGACATAATTCCATAGGAGATCAAGTCATACCAAAAGAAGAAGTTCTTGTGGGACTCTCGTCAATACTATTGGGACGAGCCTTACTTGTTCCGAACATGCGCTGATAACATCATTCGGTGTTGTGTTCCCGAGAGTGAAGTGATGGCGATTCTGAAGGCATGCCACGACTCCCCAGTTGGGGGGCCATCATAGTGGTAACTGGACTGCTACTAAAGTTCTTGAATGCGGTTACTAATGGCCTACTCTGTTTCATGATGCAAATGTGTTGGTGCGGTCTTGTGATCAATGTCAGAGACAAGGGAGTGTAGGAAGGAGACAAGAGATGCCTATGAACTTTGTGATGGAAGTTGAGGTATTCGATGTTTGGGGTATTGATTTTATGGGGCCCTTTGTGAGCTCTTGTGGCATGAAGTATATCTTGGTTGCTGTGGACTATGTGTTGAAAAGGGTAGAAGCGGTGGCTTTACCTAATAATGAAGCCAAGAGTGTCATAGGGTTCTTAAAGAAAAACATTTTTATTCGATTTGGTACCCCAAGGGCGATAATCAGTGATGGTGGTTCCCACTTTTATAATAGAGCCTTTGCGGGGTTGATGGAGAAGTATGGTGTGAAACATAAGGTGGCAACTCCTTATCACCCTCAGAAAAATGGGCAAGTTGAAGTCTCAAACTACGAAATCAAGAGTATTTTGGCCAAGACGGTCAATGGGAATAGATCTGACTGGTCCCAAAAGCTTGATGATGCTCTATGGGCATACCGGACTGCGTACAAGACCCCGATTGGGACTTCGCCTCTCAAGCTAGTTTTTGGCAAATTTTGCTACCTGCCTGTTGAACTGGAGCACAAGGCCATGTGGGCATTGAAAAAGATAAACATGGATTGGGAAGAAGCAACTAAGCTCTGATTATTTCAACTCAATGATATGAATGAGTTCCGCTATCAAGCCTCTGAAAGTGCAGCATTGTATAAAGAGAAGATGAAGCAGTATCATGATAAGAAAATCCTGAAGCGAGAATTCTACAAGGGTGATCATGTCTTGCTGTTTAATTCTAGGTTGAAGCTACTACCAAGCAAGCTAAAATCATGGTGGTCCGGTCATTTTGAGGTGGTAAGTGTTTCTCCCAATGGGGCGATTGAATTGAAGTCCAGAGATGGAACTCGGACATTTAAGGTGAATGGACAGAGGGTGAAGCACTACCAAATTCTGAGTTTTCCCTGAGTCAACTCAAGGCAGGCGCGAGTTGGTTCTGAGGAGTAAACTGTCGGAGGATGCATTGCGGTTCGGGGTTGAAGGGTCTAAAAAACTATATGAGGATGGTATTTATCTCACCAAGTGAGGGGGGAAGCCGAAGAGGAGCATATGGGAAGAGTGGTGACTTGTGTTTGAGGGTCTCGCGGCTTATCTCAACACTGCCGAGACCCTCCAGTTCTATAGGCTAGGGGTGTTCGCTGAGCCTCCTAGAGAGTATTGCCCGGTCAATAAAGAAGCACAGCCATACGAATCCTCAACTCCCGATACTTGATGAAATCAAAGTGAGGAATGTAAAAGTAGACATCTCCGACACTGTTATCAACAAAATTTATTTCGGGGATGATTTTCGTGAGCCAGAAAATGAGAAAGATTATTTAGAAAAATTAGAGCACCGAAATTAGAGGACGGTGATTAGATGGGCAGCTGCGGTACTTGCCCATCCAGAGGTAGAATGGGTGAGTAGTCTAAACCCAAAGATAGTCAAGGATACACTCAATAGGGAGGACCGATTCTGGTGGCACCTGATGAGATATAGACTACTTGTGACTCCAAATGACAACACCATCACGGTTGCCCAGGAAATAGCTCTCGCCTCAATGATGAGTAGGTATCCCGTAAATATGGGGCGGCTGATAACTGATGAGATTCGACACAGAGCACCCCAATCTCAGATCTCATTGGCATTCCCGTGTCTTATAACAGAGTTGTGCAGAAGAGCCCAGGTTTTTGACATTCCAGACCGAGATCACAGCACCAAGGCCACTCAGTTTGGAGATGGCAGAAGGGTAAGAATGAGGGTGCGGCAGAGCTATTTGTGGCACCACCCACGGAGATGTGGAGACTCAGCACGAGTTGAACTTTGAGGCCACGGGAGATGCGACTACTAATGATCCAGCTGTTCCTGAAGCTGGTAGTACTGATGCTATAGCTCAAGCCCATGCCACTGACCCTAGCACTATCACTATTGTTGTTGCAGCTACTACTGCTATACCGCCGCCACCACCTGCTGCTGCGCCTGCTACTTCTGTGGGTGCCACTACCTCATCCATTCCACCACCAGCAGTGCAGTCTGGAGTTAATTTATTGACACTCTCCAGAGCAAGCTATAGAGAAATAAACTTCAAAACATTAAAGGCTGAGAAGCAAATCAGGGTGATCATGGCCCAGCTTAAGCCCCAGATAACCAAGCAAATCAACAATACCAAAAGAGAGATTCGAGAGGAATATCAATAGTCTTAACTGGTCATCCAAACTCGATTAGATGGGTTTGAGATGAGATTGGTTTCTTTAAAGCAGGAAACACCCGGGGGTGGCTCAGCATCACTGAGTACGGAGTTGGCAAAATTGAAGGCTGAGTTTGAAGCACTGAAGCTGCAAGAGTGAGTAGAGGAACCTGTTCTAGCACCACAAGCCAACTTGGATGTTGAGATCCCTGTTGAGAACCTACTTGATTTTATGGAGGAAGAAGAGGAGATAGAGAAGACTCGAGGAAAACGACCACCAGATGTCGTAGACCAGGTAATTGAGGGTCCGGGGGAGAGTAACAAGAGGCTGTGCCGTGAGGAGGCAGAGATGATTCAGGTTGCTGCACTGAACTCTCTGCGTGAGAATTATCCAGATCCCATGGGTCCGTCGGGCAGCCAGCCCCGAGAGGCGACTTCTGATGTTGCTACGATTAAGGCAGCACAGTCCCGAGCTGTTGAGCACAGCGCCTAGGGCGCCCAGGTTTCCCTTACCCTTATTATACTTACATTTGATACATTGGGGATATTGCATGATTTTCAGTTGGGGGTAGGGATAACTTGATTTTGTTGTAAGTGTAAATATGTGTTTCAAAATACCCTCGACTTTTTTTTTTGCCAGAGTTCTTTTCCTGAGGGGTTTTATTTTGTTGAAACTGGCATGTGTAGGATATTCCTTAGATTTAATAGAGTAGTTTTGACATATTTGATAGTGTTCTAAGACTTATGGCATGTTTTGTGATTTTGTTGGAAATTATGGATCCCTCGAAAAAATTAAAAGATGCATACTTAGAAATAGCTACTGATTGACGCGATTGAGTCTTTGTATGACATTTTGATTATTGGGGTATTATGTGTGATGAATGATTGCTTAGGAGGTCAAAGTTGTAAAAATAATCGTCCTTATGCCAATGTGTGAGTGAGTTGTTAGTTATGTTCACTCTATACATGTGTAATCTAAAACTTGCCCTATTAGTCATGTTTGAATTCCACAGTCGGTTTGGTTGTGAGACGATCTTAGGCTTTCTTTGTATAAATAGTTACTTTGCCTAAATAAGCCAGACCATATGATGTAAATATTAGTACTTTTCCCTTTTTGAGCCTT